>NC_086446.1:93174660-93474660 GCF_028390025.1 Pseudophryne corroboree
TTAGAACGAAGCTTTGGAAGTCCTGAAGCCATAGAGAATGCTCTGTTCAAACGGCTGCGGGATTTTCCAAAAATATCCGGCGACGACAATGAGAAATTCCAAGAGCTCAGTGACCTACTCTTTGAACTCCAGCTGGCCAAAATGGACACTCACTTACCTTACCTCAGTTAACTGGACACAGCTCATGGGGTAAACCCAATAGTTTCCAAGCTGCCATACGGTATTCAAGAAAGGAGGACTACACTTGGGTCAAGATATAAAAGAGAAAATCGAGTCTCGTTTCCCCCCTTTTCTTACTTCTGTGAGTTTGTCAAGAACATTGCGGAATCCAAGAATGACCCAAGCTTCTCCTACAGTGAGTCAAGTCATCCTGGTTCACCTACCCCCAAGTTTGACAGCCCATGCTCTAACTACAAGAACCACAGAGGTCCAGTATCAGTGAAAAAGACTGAAATCCTTCCCACACCAGCATCAGCTCCTGTCAAGAGCAACCAAGGTGATAGGATCGAAAACCCCAACCGCATGTATCCCATTCATAAAAAGCCACATCCCCTCAAGAAATGCATTGGTTTCAGAAAGAAACCCCTCCAAGAACGCAAGGAACTTCTAAAGAATTTTGGGGTATGTTTCAGATGTTGTGCTTCTACTGAACATTTTGCTAAGGACTGTAAAACTGCTATTAAGTGCATAGAGTGTGGCTGTGAGGACCACGTGCAGGCATTGCACCCATCTCAACCCAATACTACACCCCCTGCACATTTCCCCTCTGCACCAAGGCATGGCGGGGAGAATGCTGATCAAACAGCAAGTCCTACTACTGTATCTTCTTCATGCACTAAAGTCTGTGGGGAAGATCTCCGGGACAAGTCTTGTGCAAAGATATGTCTAGTCAAAGTATACCCCAAGGGACAGCCAGAAAAGACTATGGATCTGACGCTCGTCATTTTGTTGAAAATAACTTCTATGTTGATGACGGACTTAAATCCCTACCCACAAGTGAAGAGACAATCGGTCTCCTCACCAGAACACAAGAAATGCTTTCTGTAGCAAACCTCAGGCTCCACAAGATTATCTCCAACAGCCAGAAAGTAATGGAAGCATTTCCTTCTGATGATCATGCCACCAACTTGAAAGATCTTAATCTTGGTTCTGATGTTCCTCCCATACAACGCAGCCTAGGCTTGCTCTGGGACATTAAACAAGACATATTTACATTCCAAGTATCAGGCTATGACAAACCTTTCACCAAACGAGGAGTTTTATCTGCCATAATCAATGCAAGACCCGGAGTCTCCAACCATTCTTACTCCAGTCACTCTTCTTACCCAGAAGATTGGAGCTGCTTTAATTCCTCCTGAAATCTTAGACCACAGAAACAGGTTCAACACCTGTCCAATGTGTTTTGGCATCGCTGGAAGACAGAGTATTTACATATGCTTCAAAGTTGTCAGAAATGGCAGATGTCAAAACCCAACCTCCAGATCGGTGACCTTGTTCTTTTGAAGGATAAAGAGGCCCATCGTAATGAATGGCCAATGGGACTTATCACCAAGGTTGTTCCCAGCGACGATGGAAAGACTCGTAAGGTAGAGGTTAAAGTGACCAAAGGAGGCTCTGCCAAAGTTTTCTTCTGTCCAATCACTGAACTAGTACTTCTTCTTCCAAAGGAAGATATCACATAAAGAAGGATTCACCTCATGATAGGAAGTATTCTACCTCAAACTTCCAGCTATGATCATACTGTGGGTTGGTGGAAGTGTTTGCAAGTTGCGGCTTCCCCAATCCGAAGATGGGTTTATTACTTGGAACTTGATCTAACATTTTCCTACTGTTATGGATTACAAGACCTTCAGCCACAAGATTTCGACTGAACTTATTTCTTGTTATTGTTTGTTGTTTATTGTTACAGGTTTTCTCTTTTGTCTTACAGGTCGTAAGATTAGTTCTGGACTTCATCTAAGGACATTACTATAATGTTTGATTTATCGTAAAATCTATAAAGATTTCAGACGGGGAGTGTCATGTCCCACGATATATGTGTTTCATGTGTTGTCATGTTTTTATTGCAGAGCTTTGCATCTTGTTAAAATTTGTCCCTCCTGATTTCCTGTAGCCAGGTTCTGATGTCATTAGTCCTGCCCTCATCCTGTCCTCAGCTCTGTGTGTGTCTGCCATTTTAGATTCTGACCAGCTCTGGTAAATCATCACCTTTTCACCTACTGCTGTTTTGTGCATAACTACAAGAATATCAGCTTGAAATAAACTCTCATCTGGATTCTTCACACATGCCTAAACAGTTGAGTTGACACTATCTGACAAGGTCTCTTGGTGTGAGTACTGGTTAATGTAGACATATACCCAGAGTAACTGTCTGAGGAACCGTACACTTACAGCCTAGTTATTGAGTCAGAATACAGCTAGAGACCCAATTTGTAAGGAATAGCCCATCTTGCCACCCTGTGGGGGTAACAGATGAAACAGGGAGCATTTGAAGTTTTAGCGTCCTATTCTATGTTCTCATACAAGTTGCTCTCTTACAGTGAATCGTACTTTATGTTGTATGTTTAACATCTTGAGACTTTTGCCAATTGCCGACGCATATGATGCATTTGTAATGAACTGTAATTCATGCACCGCGCCTAATATTTGGAGTGTTATGTTTATTGTTAGTGCATGTAAATGTGCACCTTTTCGTGAAGTTAACCCTTTGAATCCCCTCACAGTGACCACAACCCCCTCTAAATAAACAGTCACTGTCCACAAGTGTAGACACTGGTATTGTTTGGAGGGGGATGGGGGGAGATTTCCCGGGGTTCCTAATCCTTCTGCTGTGCTTCAAGTGGAATGATGTCCGGAGTTCCTAAAATATTGAGATATACAGTGATGTATGGGGAGAACAGGTACTATTCACACATCCTCCACTGTTACTCAACTATTACTAGTGACCTGCTACACTGGGACAAAGCAGAGGACACAGATGTGGGGGACAGGGTGGATGCAGGGTTGGATCTATCTAAACTTTTCTTTTAGGGGGGCGGTTTTACTGTTTAATCTTGACCCCTTCCCTCTCCAGTCCCAACTCCTCCCCTCTCCAGTCTTGACCCCTCCCCTCTCAAGTCTCAATTACTCCATCACACAAATAAATATATTTTAAGTTATTTGATTTATTTTAGGCAAATCACTAAATCAGCCAAAAAACTGGTTTGTAAATCACCTATTATGGAATCCAGCAAAGGAATATACATTGTTTAATAATTTTTAAACTTCATAAGACAAAAAAATATATAAACTCCACACAGATCACAGGTATTTCCAAGTGGACAAATTTTGACAATTACCAGATGGACATGAACTGTTTTTAAGCAGTTCAGAGTGCAACTGAACCGGTGTAAGCCCCGGGTTCTCCCACTGGTGCAGGCTCAGATGTAAACTGCTGGGTCTCAACATGTGGGAGAACCCGGGACTTACACTGTTTCAATTGCACTCTGAACTGCTTAAAACAGTTCATATCCAAGTAGTAATAGTCAAAACTTGGCCACTTGGAAATACCTGTTATGTGTGGAGTTTATATATTTTTCGTTTTTGTCATATGAAATTTTTTAAATTATTAAACGGTACTTCACTATATTTGCTTATCCCTTTCATTTTGGGTATATCTGAATGAAAGCATTTTGTTTCCCCCAGCACCCTGAATGACACCAGTAACCAGATTTAAATCCTATACAATATTAGAATTCAGAGATCTTGGTTACATATATTTGCGCAAATGTATGAATAAGCCCCCAAGCCGCGTCAAGGCCTCTCTCTGTATTGGGGGTCCCTAGCGCTATATCTAGGTGCAGGGTGCGGCACCCCAAAAATCAGCATAAGCCAGAAAGCCCAGGGCAGCATACCAGTGAAAATACTATAGTGTTAATAAATTAGCGTTAGGAAGCCGAAGCTATATACAGAAAGTGATATTAAGATAATGAGATGTAGTTAAAATAAAGATAGTGTTAGTGAAGAAATTAGTAAGTGATAAATGTTAGTAGAATGTAAAGGTATGCCACACTAGAGCCATCCAGCCAATCCAAGGGCACCACAGCCCACACCTCCATTACCCCAATCTGGGTCTATGATTAACCAGCAAGGAGCCACATGATAATGGCTCCTTACTTAATATAAGGCGTTTTATGGTAGACTTACCATGGTAAAGTCTCTTTCTGCGAGGTACACTGGATTCCACAGGGAATAACATCGGGTGTAGAGTTGGATCTTGATCCGAGGCACCAACGCGCTAAAGCTTTGACTGCTCCTAGGACGCCTCCTCTATAGCCCCGCCTCCAGGCACTGGAGCTCAGTTTCGTTAACCAGTCCAATGCAGTAGCAGGTAAAATAGAGACGGTAGATGTTAGCCACATAGAACCTCATTATCACGACAGGAGAAGGTACCAGTGGCTAATGCCATACAAACCCAAAGAAGCTAAGTGCGTCAGGGTGGGCGCCCTGTGGAATCCAGTGTACCTTGCAGAAAGAGATTTAACCATGGTAGATCTACCATAAATCTCCTTTCCTGCAGCGGGGTACACTGGGATTCCACAGGGAATAACATCGGGGATGTCCTAAAGCAGTTCCTCATGGGAGGGAATGCACTGTAGAGGGCACAAGAACCCAGCGTCCAAAGGAAGCATCCTGGGAGGCGGTAGTATCAAAGGCATAGAACCTGATGAACGTGTTCACTGAGGACCACGCAGCCGCCTTGCACAATTGTTCTGCGGGCGCACCACGGCGGGCCGCCCAAAAGGTCCAACAGACCGAGTAGAATGGGCTTTTATAGCAGCAGTAGCTGGGAGTACAGCCTGCGCATAGTCTTATGCAATCACCATTCTAATCCATCTGGCCAAGGTCTGCTTATTCGCAGGCCAGCCACGTTTGTGAAAACCAAAAAGCACAAAAAGAGAATCAAACCTCCTGATGGAGGCAGTCCTCTCCACATAGACACGTAGAGCCTGTACCACATCCAAAGATTTTTCTTTGAAGGACAGACCAGAAGCGGTGAAGGCTGGAACCACAATCTCCTGGTTAAGGTGAAAAGAATGCACCACCTTAGGCAAATAACCAGGGCGAGATTGAAGAACAGCCCTGTCACAGTGAAAAATCAAAAGGGTGGACGACAGGATAAAGCGCCTAAGTCCGATACCATCCTAGCAGAGGCAATAGCCAACAGAAAAATGACCTTCAGCGTAAGGCATTTAAGTTCCACTGACTCAAGAGGTTCAAATGGAGACTCTTGCAGGGCATAGAAGATAACGGACAGATACCATGGAGCCACAGGAGGGACATAGGGAGACTGAATCCATAGAAAACCCTGAGTTAAAGTGTGAACATCAGGAAGAGACACAATTTTCCTCTGAAACCACACCGACAAGGCAGATATATGAACCTTGAGGGAGGCCAGATGAAGTCCCAAGTCTAGGCCTTGCTGGAGAAAAGCCAAAAGTCTTGACGTTTTGAAAGTATACACATCATAACTCTTAGCAGCACACCAAGTGAAGTAAGAATTCCAGGCCCTGTAATAAATCCGAGCTGAATCTGATTTATAGGCTTTCATCATAGTTTGAATGACCACCTCAGAGAATCCTTTTTGAACTCAGGACTGATGCTTCAAGAGCCACACAGTCAAAGCCAGTCTGGCCAGGTCCGAGTAGACACAAGGGCCCTGAACAAGGAAGTCTCGGTGTTGAGGAAGTAGAAGAGGACGCTCTAACGAGAGACCCTGCAGGTCTGAGATCCAGTGCCGCCTGGGCCATGCTGGAGCGACTAGAAGTATTATTCCTCCTTCTTGCTTGAACTTCCGTATTACCCTGGGCAGGAATGACACTGGAGGGAACACATATGGCAGCCGAAAGTTCATGGAATTGCTAGTGCATCCACAAACGCCGCTTGAGGATCCCTTGTCCTTGCTCCAAAGACCGGAACCTTGTGATTGTGTCGAGACGCCATCAGGTCTACATCTGGTAGGCCCCACTTGTCCACTAAGAGTTGAAAGACTTCGGGATGAAGACTCCACTCTCCGGCGTGTATGTCCTGACGACTTTGGAAGTCCGCTTCAAGTTGAGGACTTTCGGAATGAACACTGCCGATATCGCTGGCAGATGGCGTTCCGCCCACTGGAGAACTTTTGACATTTCCATCATTGGGATGCGACTTCGAGTGCTACCTTGATGATTTATGTATGCCACTGTGGTGGCGTTGTCTGATTGTACTTGAACAGGCCTGTTCTGTACCAGAGACAGGGCCAGTGTCAACGCATTGAACACTGCCCGCAATTCCAGAATGTTTATCGGAAGCAGAGATTCCTCCGTGGTACACCGACCCTGGAGGGAGTGTTGCTCCAACACTGCGCCCCAACCCCGCAGACTGGTGTCCGTTGTTATGAGGACCCAGTTGGAGATCCAGAAAGGACGGCTCCTGCTCCACTGTTGGTCCTGTAGCCACCAGCTCAGTAACAGACGAACCTCCACAGTCAAGGAGATCATTTGAGACCTGATCCGGTGAGGCAGGCTGTCCCACTTGGAAAGGATTAATCGTTGCAGAGGGTGGGAATGAAATTGTGTGAACTCTACCATGTCGAATGCCGACACCATGAGGCCTAGTACTTGCATCGCCGAGTGTATTCACACTCCCTGGCGAGAGAGGAAGTATCTGATCCTGTCCTGAAGTTTCAGGACCTTCTCTGGAGACAAGAACAATCGTTGGTTGTGTGTGTCCAGCAGTGCCCCCAGGTGCACCATGCTCCGAGCAGGGACCAGCGAGGACTTCTTCCAGTTGATGAGCCACCTGTGGGCTTGTAGTAATTGGACCGTCAGTTCCAGATGACTGAGGAGAACCTCTGGGGAGTTCGCCAGGATCAGCAAGTCATCCAGATATGGCATGATCCTGATGCCCTGACGGTGTTGAAGAGCCGTCATGACTGCCATGACCTTGCTGAAGATCTGAGGAGCGGTGGTCAGTGCCAAAGGCAAGGCCTGGAATTGAAAATGTAAATTGCCAATAGCAAACCGCAGATATTGCTGATGCGACATGGCAATAGGTATGTGCAGGTAAGCATCCTGTATGTCAGGGATACCATATAGTCCTTGGGCTCAACAGCCAGCACAATAGAGCGCAGAGTTTTCATACGGAACTTGGATACCCTCACAAATTTGTTCTAAGATTTGAGGTTGAGTATAGGCCGGGAGGACCCATTTGATTTCGGGACTGAAAACAGGGTTGAATAGTAACCACCGTCTCTTTGAGACAGAGGTACCGGCACAATCACTCCAGTATCTAGGAGAGATTGTACAACCAAGTGTAGCGTTTGTGCTTTCAGCGGATCCGAAGGGATAACCATCTAGCAGAACCGTTGAGGGGTGCGTCTCCTGAAAGAGATTGCGTACCCGTGAGAGACAACTTCCCGCACCCAGGCGTCCGAAGTGGTCCTTAACTAGGCCAGGGCGAACTGCAGAAGTCGGCCTCCCACCCTGGGGTCCCCCAGGGGTAGGCCTGTCCAGTCAATCTGCAGGCTTGTCCTGTGTAGAAGCAGGCTGACGGGCGGCCCAAGAATGCTTAGACTTGGGCTTGGAGGTTTTGGAAGTACGAGCCTGTCTCGGATACGCCTGACCCTTTGCTTTACCTGGAGGTTGAAAGGAACGAAAAGTGGTACTCTTAGCCTTTGGAGCAGAAGGTTTAGTACGTGGGAGACATGCAGTCTTGGCTGTTGCCAAGTCAGTCACGATCTTGTTCAGATCCTCCCCAAATAGTATGTCCCCCTTACAAGGGAGCACCTCCAAGGTCTTTTTGTAGTCCGGGTCCACTTTCCAGGACCTTAACCACAAAATCCGGCACGCCAGGATAGACGTAGTAGACGCCTTTGCCGCCATTACACTGGCATCAGAGGCCGCCTCCTGAATACAGCGAGAGGCTGTGGTAATATATGATAGATATTGTCTGGCAGTGTCAGAAAAATGTAAAGGTAGTTCATCCTCAACTGCCTGAACCCATGTTTCAATAGCTTTTGCAGCCCAAGAGGCTGCCATAGTGGGTCTATGCACAGCACCAGTAAGCGTGTAGATAGACTTCAGGCATCCCTCTACATGCTTATCCATCAGTTCCTTCAGTGAAGTGACAGTGGTGACAGGCAGAGAAGAAGACACCACTAGACGGGCGACATGAGAGTCCACCGGCGGTGGAGTTTCCCACTTGTTACTCAACTCCGCAGGGATAGGATAACGAACCAACATCCTTTTAGACAGGGAAAATTTATTTCCTGGAGATGACCAGGCTTCCTTATGTATGTCAATTAAGAGGTCAGAATGAGGTAAAACTACTTTAGCAACCTTCTGACGTTTAAACTCATCAGGTTTCTTAGACGTAGTAGGAGGTTCAATCTCATCATCAATCTGGAGAATCAGCTTGATAGCCTCCACTAGTTCAGGAACATCAACCTGAGTTGTAGATTCCTCATCAGAAACAACTGGATCCGTATCTGAAGGATCAGTATAATCCCCATCCTCATCGGAGGAATCATCCGAAATATTAGTGGATTGTGAGGAAGAAATGGCCCGCTTAGAGGACCCTTTGGTCCCAGTAACCAGGTCCTTACTGTCATTTTTCAAACACAACCTGTAACATGCCAGTTAGGAGCTGATGGGCTGGTGCTTTATCTCCATCCACTTTATCTCTCTCCAAGGCTTAGTACATCTCCCCCTGGTTCTGATTCAGAAGTGCATAGTTTCATATGCAAGTATATACTTATTGCGCCCACTAGCTGCAAATAAATGTATAGTGGCTGACTAGGCAACGCCCAGAAAATGGTCCAGCCACGCCTGCGGTTTTCTAGCCACTCACCTGCCACCTCCACCAAAGACTGAATACTTGTCCCTCACTATGTGTGCAGTGCAGCTTTCACACATGCGCAAATTGCTTTGCTGCATGTGACATCGACACTGCGTGCAGCACTGCCTCAGGCCCAGTATTATTATGTGTTCTCTGATGTGTGACACAAACACACATATATAGTAAGGTTTCAGATGGGAGTCTGAGGATTCCACATAATTCATAAAACAGGTCAGCCAACTAAAGAAAACATTCAGTTTGATATTAAAACAAAAGACACCTCAGCAGATGTCATCCACCATATAACTTTTTTATTTGAAAAAACAAACAAAAAACCCCCCCTAAAAGACACTACACAGATAACATCACAATTCTAATGTATCAAATACAGCCATTAATTGATTGATCCCAGATTCCCTATCTTTAAATCCAGCATCTACTATCCCGCTGTATAATGTTTATTCAGGATCACCTCCTGTATAAAGTGTTCAAGCTATGGCAACATCATTTACATGACATCACTGTCAATGGGGAAATAAATCATCTTATTGTCTACCAAGTGCACTAATTACAGGAAAACTGACAGCAGGGGGCAGTATATCACTTCCCTTTTGTGCGTTCCACCGGACTTCCGCGTTGTGCGGTCCACCATATTTCCGTGTTGAGCGGTCCACCCGACTTCCGCGTTGTGCGTTCCACAGTCCGGATAGAGTTCTGTCTATTTCCCCCCCTGGGATCATTCTTCTGCAGTTCCGTCCGCATAAGCGCAAGCGCAGGCCTTGGTGGTAACTAGACCCTACCGGCCTGGCCCCACATGTAGCCTCCTATCTGCGCTGTCCTTCCCTTGAGTCCTGCCTCCCTCTGCTTTTCCCCATCGTGTGTGTTTGTGCCTCTGCCTCCATGTGTCACTCTTCTCACCCATATTTCGTGAGCTAGTCAATTCCCGGGATTTAACTCTTGGAACGCATAACCAGGAAGTGTCTTGGAACGCATAACCAGAAGAATAGCTGACCCCAAAACCCGGAAGTGACCTTTTCATTCTTTAATTAGACTCAGGTCTTTTCTTTTTTTTCCTACTTCCGGTCTTTTCTAGCTCATACAGAAGGATTTAAGGTGGGAACTGATTTTTCCATTGGTTATTAAGTTCATGATAGGAAGAAGAAAGTATGCTGGCTTTGTGCATTTTTCTTTTTTTTTTTTTTTCATTTCCGAGTCCTTTAAATATAGTTTGTAATTGTAAAGGTGGTTATAACGAGGAGACGACTTGTACTTTAGAAGACCTGAGTTTAGTACATTCAATAATAATTGTCTGTATAACAATTTATTAATACATATATTTAGAATCACAGTATGGTTTCTGGAGAGAGTTTAATTGCATGCCCCTATGTGATAGCACAGCTACCTAGTTTTATATCGTTCACATGTTATACAGTGGGAGCTGGCTGTCAGCTACTTATAATACACAGTAAAAGCATGGGAGCTGGCTATATTTGTATCAGTCATAATAAAATGCATATTGTACATTTCATCTAGTTATATTACTGATAGTCACATACAGTACACATTGGAGCTGGTTCTGTTCCAGCCAGTCACATATTGTACACATTGGAGCTGATTATATTTCTATCATTCACTTACATTATAATAATTCAATGATGCAGGTTATATTGCTGCCAGTCACATAAATGCATGTTTGTGAACATTGATTGGGGCACATATAGAGTAATTGCAGTTTGCTCTCCCCCTCCAACCCCCTTTGACATGAGGAGAGAGGAGGAGTTTTGGGGGTTACAGGAGCTGATATGAGGAAGCTGGAGCAGTTATAGGAGTTGAGTCTCCTGGGACGACCCCCCTCCCCCCCGTTCCCTGCTACTGTCAACCCCCCAGCCGCCTTCTCTTCCCTCATGTCAATACACTCTGACCCCAGCTCTCCCCTAATATCAGTCCCCCTCCCACACTCCTCTTCTCATGTTAATTCCCCCACACACTCATCTCCTCTCATGTCAAACCTGTTCCACACTCCTTCCTCTCGACCCACCCTCCTCCTCTCCCCTCATGTCAACACCCTCAGACCCTCCCTCTCCCATAATGTCAGCCCCCCCCCCCCCCCCCATATTCCTCTCATGTTACCCCCCACACACTCCCAATGGGCTTCTTGCCTCTTTTCAACCTCATAAACTATATTACTATGCAAACTATGTTACGCCTCTCCCCTCATGTCAACCCCCCCTCCCCACTCCTTCTCACTTTTTCCCATCCTGTCCCCTCTTCTGCTTCCTCTTAACCCATCACAACACCAGAATTGTTTTATTACCATAACCCCCCCCGCCTTTATACGCAGGTCTCTGGAGCTCACTATCACTGTTATCATCTTGGGGAGGGTTTGTTTCTGCGCACTGCGTCTCTCTTGATACGGATGAGCTGCTGTGCCTTTATAGGTGACCAACCTATTGGAACAGTTGCAAAGGGGAATTCAAGCACTGCGCTCAATCCTGAACTCTGTAATAATGTGTGTTGATTTTGCTCTATAGCTGTACTTATAATGAATAATACCTCTTAATGAGATTAGTGATTTCAATAAATGGTATATGGTACCAGCTACAGAGAACATATGATCGAAAAATATACACGTATTTAAGTAAAATCTCTGTTTTTATTATTAAAGAAAACAATTGCTCTGAATAATGTTCCCTAAGGTATTAATCTTTGCGTAGTGCACTGACTACAATTCTAGTAGATAAAGTCCATTCACTTAGTAGAGAACAGATTACAATAAATGCGAAAATCCAAAAAAAAGAAAAAAAGTTTTTGTTATGAAAAAAAGGGAGAAAAGAAAAAATGTGCACAATGTCCTTCAGTTAATGTACATATAAACCTCCTCTCTAAGGTACAGTCTTTCTGTATGCGGCGTCCTGCATACAGTGTGTGAGCGCTCTAGATAAAGGATGGTGATGGGGTATCCCTGTGGGAATTCGAGTACGCACAGTGCTGGGCAGTGTGGTAGGATTTGCAGGGAGTGAAAAAGTAAGCAACTCCGGACTTGTCCCTCACCCCTAACTCGGTCTCCAGTGGTTCGCCTTGGTACAGGCGCCCCAGTGGAGCCCGGTGGGTTTGGGGGAGAGACGCCGTCAGGGGGTCAGAGAGATTGCTCTAGATACTTTGTATCATTTTATTTTTAATGTGTGTTTCAGTAAAATTGCTATTTTATTACAAGTGAGCCTCATTAGATAACGAACGTGTATACATTTCTATATAAAATGCACCTAGCACAGTGGTTTATTTTTTTCTTTGATATAGCTTATCATACCTCCAGCTGATACACTTCTACTCCCTTTAAGTGCTACCATCCCATCAGGGTGCAGTCATTATGTCAGTATCCATAATGTGGACTAGTTATGATGATGATATTGTTGAAATGTTGACATTCTGCATGGAACTTAGGGTTAGGTGGTGTCGGCAAAAGGTTACGCACCAAGGGGTGCGTTAGGTTAGACACTAGAGGGGTGTTAGGACACGGAAGGAGTAGTTGGAGTATGGCACTAGAGGTAGGGTTAGGCTGTAGGAGGGGAGGTTAGGGTTAGGCCATAGAGGGAGGGTAAGGCTGTGGGAGGAGAGGTTAGGGTTAGGCACTAGGGGGAGGCTTATGGTTAGGCTGCTGGAGGGGAGGTTAGGGTTAGGCTGCTGGAAGGGAGGTTAGGGTTAGATGCTAGAGGGAGGGTTAGGCTGTTGGAGGGGAGGTTAGGGTTAGGCGCCAGAGGGAGGGTTAGGCTGCTGGGGTTAGGGTCAGATGTTAGAGGGAGGGTTAGGATGCTGGAAGGGAGGTTATAGTTAGGTGCTAGTGGGAGGGTTAGGCTGGAGGAGGGGAGGTTAGGGTTAGGCCCTAGAGGTGCGGTTAGGCTGGAGGAGGTAGGTTAGAGCTAGAGGGAGGGCTAGGGTTAGGCTGTGGGAGGGGAAGTTAGGTGTAAACACTGGGGAGGGTTAGGCTGCGGGAGGGTGGTTAGGGTTCGGCACTGGGGAGAATTAGGCACTAGAGGGAGGGCTAGGGGTTAGCGTTTCTCACCATCAGAAGCACCGCTGGATCTACCAGAAGTCCTCATCAGCTGAATGCCGTACCTTTGAGACACAACTGGAGCTGTTGTACCAGGTAAGTCACCGCTAGACCACCAAGAACATTCTAATTAACATGCCGACACTATGACTGTTGACAAAATAAATTGAACCCATCCCTTTTCACTTCCACCTTATTGTTCTCAGCTTTTCTTTTTCCCTTAAAGGTCATAAGCTCTAATGAGTAGGACCCCCTCTGTCTGCACCTTCTCTGCCAACCGGCAGCATATCAATATTGCTGATGATATACGCAGTCCAATTAATGGAAATAGCTGGATACAATTGAATTAGATAACTGTGGCCTCCTTAATGCTTTGTTTAAATGTACTTCTGCACAATTTATATGATATATCCCCTTTAAACTGTCTATAGGTGAAAGAGGACAATTTTATTTTCGTACTGACTCATAGAGGATGGACAAGAACCACACTACTAAAAAGATTCTAAACCTCACCCTGGAGATCATCTACCTGCTGACCGGAGAGGTGAGGGGATCTGGGGATGTCTCAGTGATATCACTCTTATCTATATCACCAGGCCCGCCATCATGGGGGTTCTGCGGGCACAGTAGTCCCGGGAGGAGGGGGCCCGGGCTGCTCATGCCGCCGTACGCTGCCGGAGGCTCCTCTAGTATCTTTAATAACTGTCTCCTCTGAGGCGGTGTCCATTTTGGGAGGGACGTTTTCAATTGAAGCTTGCAGCGTCCTCTCCCCCTTCTTATGACAGTGTCAGAACTTGGGCATGAAAAGGGGGCGGAGCTACCAGAATGGCGGGGCTACACAGGACCAGGCTGGCTGCTACCACAGTAGAATGCCTATTTTGTCAGTCCCGGGCCCCACAATTTCTGATGGCAGCCCTGTATATCACTAACAGAGGCACCTGACTGTGGAGGTGAGGGGGTCTGGGAGTGTCACAATGACATCACTCTTATCTCTATTACTAACACAGCGACCTTACTGGGGAGGTGAAGGAGTCTGGGAGTGTAACAGTGACGTCTCTCTTATCTCAATTATTAACACCGGGACCTGACTGGGGAGGTGAGGGAGTCTGGGAGTGTCACAGTGATATCATGCTTATCTCTGTTATACCCCTTTCACACTGCAAACCTGGGTCCGACCTGATATTTTGAACCTGGGTCCGACCCGGGTTTGACACGGGTCAGACCCTTTCACACTACACTTTCAACCCGGGTTATTGCAGGGTTGGGTCCTGTTAACTCAACCCGGGTCAGCAATTAAAACACCATGGATGTCATTTTAAATGGACTTTTTTTTGGCGCAGAAAGATGAGGTGTCAGAAGGTGACAAAAGGAGAGGGAAGGGACAGCTCACAGCATTGCAGGAATCATGGCTGACAGAGCTATGTTTTTATACACAAGTGCAACTTTAACCCCTTCAGTGGCGAGTTCTCAATTTAAAAACACACCCTGGGGGTGTGTTTTTAAATTGGCGTGGGAGTGGTGTGGAAGGTGTAGGGTGGGCAATTTGCGGCCACCTTGTGGCGCCCGGGAATCAGCATAAGCTATTATACAGCTAAGCCCACCCCCCGGCCAATAGGAGTCCTGAGGGCGGGCTAAACTCCATAATGGAGTATGCTGATTCCCGGGTGCCGTGCATTCTGCACTGATGTCACCAGGGAATCAGCAGGTAGTATGCACGGAAATCTTCCGGGGTTGCCAGCACTGTCAGTGCTGGCAATCCCGGAAGATTTCCGGGCATACCACTGAAGGGGTTAACTGTTCCAGTAACATACCTCCCAACTGTCCCGATTTAGGTCCTGTTTTTTTGGGACTGTCCCGCTGTCCCACCCACAGGCCGCAGTGTCCCGCGGTGGGGAGACAGCTGGGAGGCTCCCGTCACTGCTGCTCTGCTTAGCAGAGCAGCGGTGAATAGACGCTGTGCGCTTGCACACAGAGTCTATCCACAGGTGACAGAGGTGGCATGCCAGCAGCTCAGAGAGCGCTGGGCATGCCTGCTCAGTGATGGAACAAGGGGCTGTAACTCGTGATCGCGGTTCTGCCCCCTTTCATATAGGCCATGCCCCCTTTCCGGGCACACGCGCGTTTAGCACGCGCCAAGGTCCCTCTTTGTACTTTTATTAAGTTGGGAGGCATGCAGTAAGCTGCCAGCAATCTCTGCCTCACCCCTAATTCTTACTAGCTATAATTGTTAATGCTCTCTGTTCTCTCCTGTGCAGCAGGGGTCAGGCTGCTGACATCATCAAGGCACACAAAGTACAGCCAATCAGCACGTTTACATGAATGCAGGGTTGAATAACCTGGGTTGGCATCTTAGAGTGCACATTGACCCGGATCCAACCCGTGTTTAACACTGCTTTTATACCGGGTTGAAATGCAGGGTTACTTGACTCAGCAATACCCCGAGATATATTTGCGGTGTGAAAGGGGTATTACTAACACAGGGACCTGACTGGGGAGGTGAGGGAGTCTGGCAGTGTCACAGTGACATTGCTCATATCTTTATTAATCATTCCCATCTCTGTTACTAAAAGTGGGACCTGATTGATGATTTGGAATCATCTATCTACACTATGCAGACAAGAGTGATTGGACACCATCCAGTGCAAGTGAAATGGTGTGTTCCTGCAGCAGACACATGTTTGTGAAGGCATAAAACAGGTAGATGGGCACTGAGGAGATAATTTGCTAATGAAATGGCTTGCTGGAAGGAGTTAACCGAGTTTGAAAAGAGGGTCATCGTAGGCTGTGCGATGTCATGTTTCCAGGGTGACGCTGGACTGGTATACAGAAAATTCGGTAACCCGTATGGACTGACCAGCTCAGAGTCCAGAATTTAACCCCGTTGAGAACCTCGGGGACAAATTGGAGCAATGCATGCGTTCTAGGCTGACTCGACCTTCTTCAGTGTCGCAGTTGGTCACTGTACTTAAGGCAAAACATGACGCCTGCTGTTGTCCAGGAACCTGTGAACAGTTTGCCAAGAAGGGTGTCTGCAGTAATCACTGCACGTAGTGGACCTACATCAATAAAATCTCGTTGATCTATTTGCTGTCAGTGTTGAATCACTGTTGTCTACATAGTTTATCTATCTATATATCTAATCTACAGCGCTTCACTTTTTCCACATTTTGTTATGTTACAGCCTTATTCCAAAATGGGATAAATTCATTTTTTCCCTCAAAATTCTACACCCAATACCCCATAATGACAACATGAAAAAAGTTTTTTTTTAGATTTTTGCAGATTTATTAAAAATAAAAAACTACATATGTATTCACAGCCTTTGCCATGAAGATCAAAATTGCGTCCGGGTGCATCCTGTTTCCACTGATCATCCTTGAGATGTTCCTACAGCTTAATTGTAGTCCACCTGTGGTAAATTCAGTTGATTGGACATGATTTGGAAAGGCACACACCTGTCTATATAAGGTAACACACTTGACAGTGCATGTCTGAGCACATGCCAAGCATGAAGTCAAAGGAATTGTCTGTAGACCTCCGAGACAGGATTGTCTCGAGGCACAAATCTGGGGAAGGGTACAGGAAAATATCTGCTGCTTTGAAGGTCCCAATGAGCACAGTGGCATCCAT
Source organism: Pseudophryne corroboree (assembly GCF_028390025.1). Classification (NCBI taxonomy): domain Eukaryota; kingdom Metazoa; phylum Chordata; class Amphibia; order Anura; family Myobatrachidae; genus Pseudophryne; species Pseudophryne corroboree. Next base: position 93,191,195 of record NC_086446.1, read on the forward strand.
CATTCGTAAATGGAAGAAGTTCGGAACAACCAGGACTCGAGCTAGAGCTGGCCGGCAGTCTAAACTGAGCGATTGGGGGAGAAGGGCCCTAGTCAGGGAGGTGACCAAGAACCCAATGGTCACTCTGTCAGAGCTACAGCATTCCTCTGTGGGGAGAGGAGAATCTTCCAGATGGACAACCATCTCTGTTGCAATCCACCAATTCGGCCTGTATGGTAGAGATGCCAGACGGAAGCCACTGCTTAGTAAAAAGCACATGGCAGCCCACCTGGAGTTTGCCAAAATGCACCTGAAGGACTCTCAGACCAAGAGAACAAAGATTGAACTCTTTGTCGTGAATGCCAGGTGTCATGTTTGGAGAAAACCAGGCACCGCTCATCACCAGGCCAATACCATCCCTACAGTTAAGCATGGTGGTGACAGCATCATGCTGTGGGGATGTATTTCAGTGGTAAGAACGGGGAGACTAGTCAGGATAGAGGGAAAGATGAATGCAGCAATGTACAGAGACACCCTGGATGAAAACCTGCTCCAGAGCACTCTTGACCTCAGACTGGGGCGACGATTCATCTTTCAGCAGGACATTGACCCTATGCACACAGCCAAGATATCAAAGGAGTGGCTTCAGGACAATTCTGTGAATGTCCTTGAGTATCCCAGCCAGAGCCCAGACTTGAATACGATTTAACATCTCTGGAGAGATCTGAAAATGGCTGTACACCGACACTTCCCATCCAACTTGATGGAGCTTGAGAGGTGCTGCAAAGAGGAATGGGTGAAACTGCCCAGAGATAGGTGTGCCAAGCTTGTGGCATTATGTTCAAAAAGACATGAGGCTGTAATTGCTGCCAAAGGTGCATCAACAAAGTATTGAGCAAAGGCTGTGAATACTTATGTACATGTGATTTCTTAGTTTTTTATTTTTAGTAAATTAGCAAAAATCTAAAAAAAAAAACTTTTTTCACGATGTCATTATGGGGTATTGTGCGTAGAATTTTGAGGGAAAACATAAATGTATTCCATTTTGGAATTGGGCTGTAACGTAACAAAATGTGGAAAAAGTGAAGCGCAGTGAATACTTTCCGGATGCACTGTATTTAGACCAGGGACTTTAATGAAGGGTTGAGCTGTTCTGAAATGTAACAGCGATGACTGACTAAATTATTAGTATCCAAACATTTAAATCTAAAAGACATCTTAACAATTCATAAAAGCTGAACTATCCTGTAGAACAGTGGTTCTCAAACTCGGTCCTCAGGACCCCACCCCAACACAGTGCATGTTTTGCAAGTAACCCAGCAGGTGCACAGGTGTATTAATTAATCACTGACACATTTTAAAAGGTCCACAGGTGGAGTTAATTATGTCACTTGTGATTCTGTGAGGAGACCTGCAAAACATGCACCGTGTGGGGTCCTGAGGACCGAGTTTGAGAACCTGTGCTGTAGAACAAATAACATCTTACACCTTTTATAAATATCTGTTCCATTACAAACGTAACTCAACAGTGATGTTTATTCATTCTTCTCTAAATATATAGGATTATATGGTAGTAAACAAGGAGTCAGGTGAGCGTGTGACATCCAACAGCAGCCGCCGTCCCCGAGGGTCAGTAAGATGGAGCAGTACCCAGAGCCCCATCACTGAGCCCCCAACCCAATCACTGAAACATGAGAGAGACAATGAGCAGAAGATCCTGGAACTCACCAACAAGATCATTCACCTGATGACTGGAGAGGTGACTGCTGGGAATGGGACATTAAACACCAGGGGATGTTTCTACAGTGTTCTCAGAATTTTTTTTTGACTGGTGGCATGCCGGCTAGGGGTGAGGTTGTCTCGGGGAGGGGGGGTGGTGGGCTTGCACAGACTGAACCGATGGGGTAAGGGGTCTTGCTGGGCGGGTGCAGACCGGACCGGGAAAGGGATGTACAGCCCGGAATCTCGCTTACTGTACTGTTGGACCGAGTCAAGGTGTAGGTGGCAATTGGAATCTTCCTTCCGACCGGGGCGGCTCTGACAGCGTGGGTCGACGTGATTGGTGTTCTTCATCCGGCAGGGGTGGCTAAGACCTGTCGGCTACCGGACAATAATGTCACAGCACCGTCATCAACCCCCTCCGTCAGTACACAAACTGCACTGCAGAAGCACCAGTTGGCAATAGCCGACTGTCCTGTGCTGGTAAATGCTTATGCCGGGTGGCAGAGGATTTTTACCGGACGGACCATGCGAAAAATAAAGCTGGGGAGAATTCTGGTCTGTATAACTGTATGTCAGTTTCCAGTAGTGTCATGTTGTCGATTGTCTTTTTCCCCATGCAGGCTTGCGACTACATAGATGATGCTGATGATCTTTATAAACACCTGATAATTGAGAATCTCCAAACCCACACGCCACTGGGTAAGAAACGTAATAACAGTCATGTTTGTGGATATAGTAGAGCCCATGACCTACCTTGGTCAACCCAATTCGTTTCAATATATAGAATATGCTACACTGCACTGAATGACTTACTATAATACAATCAGCAATGCAGGACCATCTCTTATAAAGCGGTCAGTTAACCATAGAACAACACAAGTGCTACAATTTTGATTGAGCTGAAAGTTACGTCTCTTTGCGCGAGGACTGCATCGGCCTGTGGGCCCAATTCTAAGTCGGACATGTCTGAAAAGAGACGCAGCTCCCAATTATGCTCATGTACCGAATGATGTGTCCAAAGTGGAAAGCTGCATCTAGGGCCTGCATCAGGTGTATATAATTACACACCACACCCAGTTATGCCTTTTAGGTGTATATCCTACAGGGGGTGGTATTCATGTGACCGGCGGTTGGGAGACCGACGGTCACATGACCTCCACCGACATCCCGCCCCCTCACTATCCCGATGGTCCGCATGCCGACTAACAGGGACTATTTCCACTCGTGGGTGTCCATGACACCCATAGAGTGGGAATAGAACCCGTGGCGACCGCAGGTTGCCACCGAGCCCGCAGCGTGGCGAGCGCAGCAAGCCCGCCCGGGGCTTGCTGCACTCGCCCCTCCCCACCGGGATCCCGGCGTCGGTATGCTGACCGGCGGGCTCCTGACCGCCGGTCAGACATACTACACCCCCTACAGGTACTGAAAGGCTTGTGATACAATACACAATTATTATAATCACAATGACTTTCTTCTTATTGGTAGATTACATATTGCTATCGATCCCCAACACTTCCTCCAGTTTTCCATTTTGGCCACTGTAGAAATTAAGATTCCCATTTGATCTATAAAGATGTAAAGAGCAGTTGTTGTGCTACACTTTATATTGAAGACTCCCCTTTCGTAGTTAATAAAGAACTGTCAAGACCATATTCTCACTTATGTACTGTATATAACACTTATAACACTTCATTACATTTATTATATTGTGTACTGGTAGGGTAATGTGACTCAAACATGTATTCATGACTGTGGAAAGCCACATATCTATGCAGCCCTTAGGTATAAGGATAATGTACACTTGTACACCTGGTATAATTGCTTCTGGTTTTGAGCTGGAGTCCTCTTGAGATACCTCCAACTTGGCATACCTACCAAAGTGTGCTTTATGTTCTTGTGCTCTCATTGTACGTTTGAGGTCTGTTCAGTTAGACAGCCCACCCACTGTAGTCATTCATTGATGACCATAATATCCAATCGGAGCATGTGTGGCCACCTTAACGTCTCCGTCTACTACACTGCGGAGAAGAAACCCTTCTTATACCATCATTGGGAAACGTAAGAACACGCAGTAGGTCCCTATGTATCTCAATAGACTTATTTTGTTTTAACAAGAGTGTGGCTTACTGCTCAAGCATCCAATGACTACTGGGGTGGTTGGTAGTCTTTAGGAGCTCTTGACGACTGAGGTGGCTTCAAGTGGAGCATGCCTTTTCTGCACTTTGGGGACCATATAAGAGTCTCTCAGTTTGCCATTGCCAGATCCTTTCCTAATCGCTGAAACCAGAAAACTTATCGGGGGAATGTATCCAACCTATTAAAGAGTAGACAAGTGGAGAAAGTGCCTATAGCAGCCAACTTTAGGGATCTAACTCTTCATTTGATTTATAAGCATCAATTTGGTGTGTGTGTGTGTGTGTGGGGGGGGGGGGGTTATCTGTTTTTTCATCGGTTTTGCAAATCAGAGATTTACTAAAGGCAAATCTGACAGAAAATCGCCTCCCCCCCAAAAAAAAAAAAAAAAATTATGGAATTCTTATTGTTACTGTCAGGTAGTGTTTGTTGCATTAAGTTGTCGTTTTTTTTTTTAATTTCTACAATAAATTGTATGGTGAACTTTAACTACCATGCATTCCCTCCCAGCAGATCAGTCTAACGCCAGAGATACGGCAGAAAGACTCCATAGACCAAGTCCCATAAATGACTGCCTGACTGCAGAACAGAGTGTTAATGGCACAAGCCAGGGAACCAAATACTCACCGATGTGTAATGAGGAGAAGATCAAGTGTAATAAAAATCTGACTGAGGAATCCAATGTTAAAAGAGATCTCCCAGACTCTGACACGGAGGCACCTACAGAGCAAACCAAGTATCATTCTGCCTCTAGTACGGAGGACTCTGGCTCCTGTGAAGAAGGAACACTTATGGAACCCGGAGTCAGTACACAGACAGGAAACTCCAATATGGAATATATGTCTGCTCTGTCTCACCAGATGGCACCAGGCATAAAGACTTATAAGTGTTCCGAATGTGAGGAGAGTTTTACATGTAACTCCGATCTCCTCAAACATCAGACCCATCACAGAGGCTCGCAGCTGTTTATGTGCTCTGTGTGTGGGAAGAATTTTACCAGCAAGTCCAATCTGGCTAAGCACCATAAAATCCACACAGGGGAGAAACCGTACGCCTGTTCCGAGTGCGGGAAAACGTTCCGAGAGAAGCACTACCTGATCTCACACCAGTCCGTCCATATTGGGCCACAACTGATAGCCTGCCCTCAGTGCGGGAAGGGTTACACCTCCAAGTCAAACCTTACTAAGCACCAGAGAATTCACACAGGAGAGAAGCCGTTTGCTTGCGCTGAGTGCGGGAAGTCTTTTAATCAGAGGTCGGTGCTGATGACGCATCGCAGAACTCACACGGGAGAAAAGCCATTTTCCTGTCACATCTGTGGGAAGAGTTTTGCCGATAACTTGCAGCTGGTCCGGCATAGCGCCACTCACACTGGGGAGAAGCCATTTATTTGCTCGGAATGTGGAAAATGTTTTAGCCAAAGGAACATTCTCCTTAAGCATCTACACATTCACAAGTGATGGAAGCGGCTATTTGGAATTTCCCTGTCTACTTCACTGTGTTTTGCAGCTGCTCATTGTGTTGGGCAATCGTAAGGGGAGGGTGATTTATCAAATATTGGAGAGAGATAAAGTACCAGCCAATCGGCTCCTAACTTGTCATTTCTCATACGTCCTAGAGGATGCTGGGGTCACTTCAAGAACCATGGGGTATAGACGGGATCCGCAGGAGACATGGGCACTTTAAGACTTTCAAATGGTGTGAACTGGCTCCTTCCTCTATGCCCCTCCTCCAGACTCCAGTTTAGAATTGTGGCCAGGCAGACTGGATGCACTCTGAGCTGAGGAGCTCTACTGAGTTTCTCTGAAAAGACTTATGTTAGTTTTTTTATTTTCAGGGAGAACTGCTGGCAACAGTCTCCCTGCTTCGTGGGACTTAGGGGAGAGAAGTCAGACCTACTTCTAGTGAGTTTCAAGGCTCTGCTTCTTTGGCTACAGGACACCATTTGCTCCTGAGGGTTTGATCACTAGGTACGCCTAGGGGCTCATTCCCAGAGCCGGCCGTCAACCCCCTTATAGAGCCAGAAGTCAGAAGACAAGTGAGTAGAAGAAGCAAAGAAGACTTCAGTGACGGCTTCTGAGGTACCGCATAGCGATCGTACACTGCGCGCCATGCTCCCACACACAGAGGCGCTCCAGGGTGCAGGGTGAGGGGGGGGGGCCTGGGCAGCATATATACCTCAATATAAGACTGGCAACAGGGAACATAGGTGCCGGGGCACTGTCCTAACCCCCGCCAGTATAAAGATTTTAACTAAAATAGCGGGACTGAAGCGCGCCATTACGGGGGCGGGGCTTAGCTCACACAGCCAGCGCCATTTTCTATTGAAGAACACTGGTTCTTCCTCACACTGCTGAATGTATCAGGGTGCAAAACGAGATGGGGGGGGAGGGGAGGGGGTGTGCACAGTCAAATGGTGCAATATATATTTAATATAAAAGCGCTGCAGGTTTGGGGGCATTCTATAATGTTCAGAACTGTTAATTAAGCGCTGTGTTATGAGCTGGCAAACTCTATCTGTGTCTCTCTGACATGTTTGGTACACGTGTGTCAGCATGTCTGAAGCGGAGTGCTTCCCACAAACGGCTGTGGGAGTGACCCTGTCGGCACGGCCGACTCTAGATGGTACTTGGTACATGTGTGTTAACATGTAGGTGGATGAATGTTTTTCCCAAGTGAAAACTATATTAGGGACACAGACGCGGGTGGGTGGCCCTGTCGGCACCACCGATATATGACTGGGTAAAAAATTGCATGTTAATGTGATGCATCTCAGAAAGGGATATATATATATATATATATATATGTGTATATATGTGTATATATGTGTATGTGTGTGTGTGTATATATATATATATATATATATATATATATATATATATATATATATATATACACATATATACAGTACGGTTGAATAAATCGGTGTAAGGGAAACAGGAATATCTATGGATGTCTTGTTTATAGCTATATTTCCCTCAGACCCCTCGGGTCGCAAACAGGTTATTTTGCCCAGTTACTACTCCCTTATACCGATACATATGCTAATTCCTGTGTCGACCATAATGCTTCCTGATGAGATCCAAAAAATTAATAAAAAAGAGCATTCAGTACATGATTAGTACATATAATGGGTGGGCTTTTTTGGAATCTGCACTGGACCAGATTGTACAATAATTGTCAAACAATTTTTATATACCATATGTGACAAGAATAGTGACCAACATGAAGCTACCGACTTCGCCTATAAGGCTTTTAAAGTAGAACAGGGTTGGCGGTGCTCCCGGACATCTGTTCAGAACAAACTATTAGAGGGTGGTTTTGCAAAGAAGCAAAAAAAAGGGCTGTTTATTATGTCTCTGTGGGGCACACTTTAATTAAATTAACTGATAGGTGAAAATATGAAACTATTACAATGTATGGGACTATTACAATGTCTGGGAAAAATTAATAAAACTTAACTTTAAATTTTTTAGACAGACGATAAAATAATGAATGAAAATATTGCTATGAATCTGCAAAATTTGTTAAAACAAGTATTAAACAACATGTATTCAATGACGATAAGGTGATATGTCACTCACTTGATGTAAAGTGGGTGGCAGAAAGTTTATCTGTACACCCACTGGGTTATGAGCGAGTATTAATGTTCGACGTTTGTCAAAAGCGAAAATATGAAATTCTTGTTATCTCTATCAACTTATGATTTGATATACACCTGTATATTCATAAGAGAGATAAAAGAAAACCGGCTTTGACGAATCCGGACTCCTATTGGACTAGTCAGCTGTGGTGAATACACTGCACAAATTTTTACTTGTGGTGGAATTTGCTGATCAGCGGAAGGTATGTTCCTTATTACTACAGCACCCAGTATTCCCAGAGGGTCACCCTTTCTGGTACTGACCAGGCCCAATGCTGCTTGGCTTCCAAGATCAGACGAGATCGGGCATGTCCAGCATGGTATGACTGTAGAGAGTCAGGTAGATACCTGTCAGCATGGGAGATGGCTGCTAGTTAAGCAAATTTGAGACAAAATTATCTAAAGAATGACGTTATCAATGGCCAAGTAGTCACCCCAAAGGTAGCTTTAGGGAAAACCAATGTTCTAAATGGGTGAGAAGAAGTCTCAAAGGAACGGAGAGGTTAATTTCTCTCCCATGGGAGATCACCCACACAGGAATTGTGGTGAGAGCACATGCAAAATATGCCACAAATAATAGCACCTGAGTAGGTGATGTGGAAATAACAATTGAAAATGAATTCTAGAAATATAGCAAAATTATTGGAAAAATATTGCAGTAATATCCTATGCTGAATCATACAGAGACATGATATTCACATAGATTCCAGCACACAAGCTGACTGGGCAGTTGTCCGTCTGTTGCAGAGAAATACAATTGTATATAAATAATCGTTGCAGTAGTAAGTTGCCGAATATATTGCAAGAATGCTAATTCATATAGCAACATGAAAATTCACATAGAATACAGCACCAAAGTTGCATAGGCAGCTGTCCGTCTGTTGCAAGAAAATACAATAGTATTTCACTAATTATCACAGTGATGAATTGTTACATATGTTGCAGAAATGCTGACCTATATAACACATGAAAAATTCACATAGAATCCAGCACATAAAAAGCAGCTGTCTGTCTGTTAGAAGAAAATAATGTTGTATTTAAATAATTATCTAAATTGATGAAGACAGACTGTCTAAAGATAAACACTTATTTCAGCAAAAGCTCTCCTGCAGCCAGGATGCATGTGGTCAAATAAATACCTGACTATGTTGGTGGCACTGATATTTGAAAAAAATATTATTAATTGATTAACTGATTAATTAATGCACCAATAAGCAGCTGATACATGGTTCCCTGTACTGGGTAAATACCCTGTGTATGTGTACAGTGTCCAAGGAATTAATAAATAACAGCTGATAAATGGTTTCCCTGTACTGGGTGATTACCATGTGTGTGTATAGAGTAACCAAGGAAACCGTCAGGCAGGTGTTGTTCCCGGCAAGCTTGTTGCTAGGGAAACGTTCCTGTTGGTACAGCATGCACAGAATGGAGGAAACTTCTCCCCTGTACCTGCGCTGTGTAAACGGGGAGGTGACCTGACCAGGGAGCTAGTGCCCGCTGCGGAAAGCGGTGCTATACTTGCTGCGATGCCGGAGAGGAGTCCGCCCATCGGAGCCCCGTTGCGGAGGTTCCGCAAGTCGGATGCCGGACCAGAAGTGACGCGCGTTTCGCTGGGAGGAGCTTGTTCACATGATTGTCTGATCTGTGAGCCCTCCGTGTGCGTCTCTTAACAGGAGCTTTGGCCAATCTCTTTGTGGGGAGACATGATAGACATATTGAAAGACCAATGGGTGACTGAAATCGGAACCTACAGGAAATAATACTGTGACAGGACGGTCCCGTACGAAAGCACTCGCCGCTTTCGCGTCCCGTCTCCTGCGCACAGATTGGAAAGTTAGGTCACACGAGGCCTGGCCACATAGGGGATTCCCGCTTACCGTCAGTAACCGCCTGTTACTGACTCCACCCACTGCGCTGTGGGCGGGTTTATGCTGCCACCACCAAACTCCTAACCTGCCGTGGCGTTTGGAACCACGGTTCTGCTCTGTATGTGCCGACGAACTGCCTTACCACACCTGTGTGGTGTTGACGAATCCCCACTAGCCACTTGCTAGGCCTCTACCGGTAGCTGGCGGAAGGCGGAACTTGGAGACGTTAGGTGCTTCCCTGGACAGCCGGAGGACGGGGCTATGGTTGGCATAACCCTGTAGGTCACAAGATGAAGCAATCTTCTTGAGGCAATGATGTTTTATTTGCTCAATAGTTCTAAAGAGAACTCTTCCCTATTGCTAGGGGCAACAGCATACAGCAAGATGTTCCAGCAGAATAAGAAGGTACAACTATGTACAACTACAGTACAACTCTGGAGGCACGCAGGTCTCCTTTTTATGTCCGTTTTCCACACAGTACCACAGGTGGGTAAGCACTCCCTGTCTTCTCCAACCAATCAGGTTATTTTACAAAATACCAATAAATAAATTACATTTCAAAAGGAGATAAGTGCAATAAAACAATATCCTCCTTCCTGTCACCCAGACAACGTTTGGTATCAGATTAACATTCACTATTGATAAATTTATCACATAGCTTCAAAATAGAAATGTTTCTGTCTCATTCACATTTCCAGGCAAACCCAGTGTTTGAGATTACAACAGGAAAGGCTACAATACAAACAAACAGTCTTCCTTCCTGCATCTGCCATTCAGGGTTCGTATATCAATTAAATCATTACATAAAACAGGTTCCAAGTCCAGAACTACTTTACATATGGGATAAGAAGATCCCTGTGAGTAACATCTCTCTAAGGAACTTACACATCAAAAGGTATTGTCATTCACTCCTCTCTGCTAGGACAGGGCCATTAGCATGCCACTTCCTACTGACAGGAGATGATTATTCAGACATCTATAGTAAGTGCATTTTCCTTTAAATATACAGGTGACCACATCTTAAATATAAAATCATTTAAACATGCATTCCTGCAATTGTGCACAGAGCACTACATATGACATGTTAAGACACATCATTAAACATATTTTTAAACAGTCTGCGCCCAGCGCCGTTAGTACATTTAACAGTGACGCCAAACGCCTATTGTCCGCAAAATGGCGTCGGGCACTAGGGGTTAACCCCTTCAGTGCCGCGGCGGCCATTGTCCACGTGGGCTGGGGTCTCTCCGGCCACAAATACTAATACTAAAACTGAAAGTACTGAGACAATGAATCAATGACATACAATGCAAAACAGATTTGACGTATCTGAGTGATGCCCTTCGCTGATGCTGCTATAAAAAATAATAATAATAATAATAATAATGAAGTAAAGTAAAATGCAAGACTAGTAATGGGGTGTTGCTATGAAGGTGTGAATAGTAATTAATACTGCAAGTAATAGGTGTATTTCAATAGCATGATTATGCGCTGCTCTAGGAATAAGTGTTTGAGATAAATAAATGAATAAAATGAAGGAAATAAATGAATATGGAGTAAGGGATGAAAGGAAGCTATGCTCATAGACAATGAAATGACGTGTAAAAGTGAAGGTAAGTATAATGATGATATTAATGAGTATATTGAAACTATTTACTGACATTTGCATAATTAACATTAGGAGGAGCATAAGGACATGTTTTCTCTCCGGACCAATGAAGGATAGTGCATAGGTTGGAATAATAGTATTGAGGGTGGTGCTTGTAAGAATAGGGACTATGGGGGAAATGTAGTGTTGTGAAGTGAGTAGATTAAAAATGGAGTGTGAATTGGACATGAAAGTATGTGGGGGAGTCAGGTGTGTGTGAGAGTGGGTGGGGACAGGGCTAGAGTGGTGAATATCAGAAATGAACAAAACTGGAGGTGCTATAATGAGTGGATAAATGAAAAGATGATGAAAAAAAGGGGGGGTGAAGCCTAGCCGTGACGGGGAAGTAGAATGTGGTGGGTGGGGGGAGGGGGTTGTCTAAGGGGGGGAAGGGGGATGTGGGGAAAAAAAGGGAAAGAAGAAAAAGGAGAAAGAAAGGAAGGGGAGGATGGGGAAGGGGGTAAGAGAAGGGCAAAGGGGGGGAGGGAGGGAGAGAAGGAAAGACTGGGAATGTATGATAAATGGAGAAGATGTGAAAACTCTTGCATGGTGAATGATGTGTGTGGAATGGGGGGAGAGAGGAAAAAGTGTGTGGGGAAAGGAAAGGGACTGGGAAGGGGACAGTTGAAAATGGAAATTGAAAAGAGTGTATTAGGAGCGAAGTGTTTTGGTGGTATGAAAAAGCTATTGTGTGAAGAAATGATCCGTGTGCTACAAATTATTATAAAAAGAAAAAATTGTGTAAGTGGAAAGAGGTGGAGAGAAAATATATTACAAAGGTAATAAACATGGCGTTATAAGGAAATTCCTAAAACAGCTTGTTCCCTATTTAGTTGAGGAAGAAGACGAGAAAGGAAAAATGAGGTTATAAATTGAGAGTCTGGGGATTATTCCAGAAAAACACTGTAATTGATATATTCATTGAGACCATTAGGGGCTATTGTTCCAAGTTTAAATGTCCATTCACTTTCTTTCTTTAGCAGGGCTCTTGTTATATTGCCAATAGGAGTTCGGATTCGTCAAAGCCGGTTTTCTTTTATCTCTCTTATGAATATACAGGTGTATATCAAATCATAAGTTGATAGAGATAACAAGAATTTCATATTTTCGCTTTTGACAAACGTCGAACATTAATACTCGCTCATAACCCAGTGGGTGTACAGATAAACTTTCTGCCACCCACTTTACATCAAGTGAGTGACATATCACCTTATTGTCATTGAATACATGTTGTTTAATACTTGTTTTAACAAATTTTGCAGATTCATAGCAATATTTTCATTATTTATTTTATCGTCTGTCTAAAAAATTTAAAGTTAAGTTTTATTCATTTTTCCCAGACATTGTAATAGTTTCATATTTTCACCTATCGGTGAATTTAATTAAAGTGTGCCCCAGAGAGACATAATAAACAGCCCTTTTTTTTGCTTCTCTGCAAAACCACCCTCCAATGATTAGTACATAATAAGGATGTGTTAACGTCACTGTGGACCCTGCTGTTCTGAACAAAGGGGTCTATGTGTGTATATGTACATATATTTGAGTGTGTATAGATATATGTGTGTGTGTATGTGTGTATGTGTATATATATATATATATATATATATATATATATAATAGTGTGTGTGTATATATATATATATATATATATATATATATATATATATATATATATATATATATATATATATATATAATACTGCTGAAGTAACCTTCTTCATTCTTATGTGCTAAGCGCTCTGTTAGAGAAGGTCTGGGTCAGCCCTGACAAGATGATTTCAAATCCTCAAGAGGATTCCGATTGTTTATTCTTTTCCCGCCGCGGATAGAATAAAGTGGGAGTCACCCCCTGTTCTACACGGAGCCCTGTCACAAAGCCAGCGGATCATATGTAAGAAGCTTTCGTTATGTTCTAGTTATGTGTCCATGCGTACGTCAGTTAGACCTGCCATTACATGCGCATGGGGAGTTATAGTATTCAAAAATGGTCGGTTGCCTGGTCATCCGTTATAGATGGCCGGGGGAAAGATGGTATACTCCTTACGTTGGGTCGTATCAAGGACGCTGCAGCATGCTTTCGTGTGACTGCTAGGGATAGAGGACTCTTAGGTTCGCGGGCCGATTCCATCGCGGTTTCGGCTAGGAGGGCGTTGTGGATTCACCAATGGAATGCTGAGGCTGACTCCAAGAAGATATGGAGTCTCTTCCCGATGAAGGTGAAGCCCGGTTCGGTGACGACCTAGTTAATTTGATCTCGGCAGATGCCACTGGTAAGTCTACCTTCTGGGCCTATTTTCCCTCACAACGGATGATGACGCATAATTGTTGGATGCAGTCATGTCAGCCCAATAGATATGGATTCCCCCTTCTTTCTTTGCAGGTAGAGGAAGGAGAAAAGGGAAGAGGTCAGCAGCCTCTTCAAGGTCACAGGAGCAGAAATCATCCTCTGTTTCTGCCAGATCCACCGCATGACGCTCGGACTCTTGCGGGAGCCCACACCGCTGAGGTCACGTCTAAATCTTTTCAGTCGGTCCTGGACCGGACTTGGACCCGTGGGTTTTACGAATAGTGTCCCAAGGGTGCATAATGGAGTTTCCAGGTGTTTTCCCTCACCAATTCTTCATTATTACCGATTCTCCTCCGGAAGGGGAGGTAGTATGCGACGCAACACAAGATTTGTGTCAGGATCAGGTCATGGTCCTGGTGTACCCTGTCACAATAGGGAGAAGGCTGTTAGTCAAGCCTCTTCGTGCTCCCGAAGCCAGATGGCTAGGTCAGACCAATCCTAAATCTGACATCCCTTAATTTCTATTTAAAGAAATTCAAATCCAAGATGGAATCTCTCAGGGCAGTAAGATCCAATCTAAAAAAGAATAAAGGAGGTCTAATTACATTTTCCTCCGCATTAGATTTACCTGAGGTTGCTATTCAGGATGGTCATTACCAATTTCACCAGGGTGATGGCGGTAATGATGGTTCTTCTTCTCTAGTACGGAGTCACGTTTATCCCGTACGGGGACGATCTCCTGATAACGGCAAGATCAAGAAACCAGTTGGTGCAAAACGTTGCGCTCTCCCTGACAGTTCTTCAACAACAGGGTTGGCTCCTGAACTTGCCAGAATCACTGATGGCCCATTGACGCGGTTGTCGGTTACGGGAATAATACTAGATACTACAGAGTTTTTTCTTCCAGTGGAAAAGGCTCTGGAGATCCAGAGTCTGGTCATACAAATTCCGAGACCAACTGGAGTGTCAATCCATCAATACATTAGAAAAGATGGTTGCGGCCTACAAGGCCATTCAGTTGGCAGGTTCCTTGCCAGGGTGTTCTAGTGGGTCCTGTTGGACGAGGGGTCCGGTTCCCACCTACACATGCACTAGAAGATAATCCTGTTGTCAAAAGCCAGGTTTTCGCTCCTGTGGTGGCTCCACACCTCGCACTTACTAGAGGGACGTAGGTTCGAGATTCAGGACTGGGTCCTGGTAACCACGGATGCAAGTCTCTGAGGCTGGGGAGCTGTGACTCAAGGGAAAAGCTTCCAAGAAAAATACTAAAGTCGGGAAGCCTGCCTTCACATGAATATGCTGGAATTGAGAGCCATTTACGACGGCCTTCAACAGGCAGTACATCTTCTTCAAGATCACCCCGTGCAGATCCAGTTGGATAAGGTAACAGCAAGACGGAACAAAAAGCAGAGCAGAAATGGCAGAGGTGACGAAGATCCTCCTCTGGGCAGAAAAATATGTAAGAGCTCTGTCGGCAACTTTCATTCCGGTGGACAACTGGGAAGCATGCTTCCTCAGCAGACACGATCTCCGTCCGGGAGAGTGGGACCTCCACCAAGAAGTCTTCGCAGAGGTGACAAGTCTTTGGGGAGTTCCTCCAGTAGACAGGATGATTTCTCGTCTCAACAAGAAGCTTCAGAAAAAAAAAAACTGTTCCAGGTCGAGAGACCCTCAGGCAATAGCAGTAGATGCTCTGATAACCCAGTGACTATTCCGGTCAGTGTATTCCTTCCACTTCCACTGATCCCAAAAGTTCTCGGGATAATAAGAACAAGGGTTCGGGCAATTTTCACTACCCCAGACTGGCCAAGGAGCGCTTGGTGCTCAGATCTTCAGGAGTTGCTCATTAAAAGATCCTGGGCCTTTTCCTCTTCGCGAGGACCTACTACGATAGGTACCAGGCGTGTACCTAGACTTGCCGCGGCTACATTTGACGGCATGACTGTTGAGCACCGAATCCTACCCCGAAGTGGTATTCCCAAGGAAGTCATCCCCACTCTTATTCGGGCCAGGAAAGGAGTAACGTCTAAACATTATTACCGTTTTTGGAGAAAATATATGTCTTGGTGTGAATCCAAGACCGTTTCAACGGAAGTGTTTCAGTTAGGGCGTTTTCTCCGTTTCCTACACGCTGGGGGAAATGCAGACTGCAGTTGGACTCCATTATGGTCCAGTTTTCAGCATTGGAAATTTTCTTTCTGAAACTATTAGCTTTCCTTCCGGAAGTTCAGTTTTGCGTGAAAGACGTGTTGCATGTCCAATCTTCATTTGTGCCTCCAGTGGCACCTTGGGGTCATAATGTGGTGTTGCAGTTCCTTCATTCACATTGGTTGAACCTTTCCGGAAGGTGGAGTTGAAATTCCTCACTTGGAAAGTGGTCATCCTATTGGCCTTGGCCTCTGCAAGGCGGATGTCTGAGTTAGCGGTCTTGTCTCACAAGAGCCCTTATTTGATCTTCCTGGAAGATGGAGCTGAATTGAGGACACGTCCGCAATTTCTACCGAAGGTGATTTCCTCTGTCCACATCGACCAACCTATTGTGGTGCCTGTGGCTACTGAAGCCTTCGCTCAGTCAAAATCTCTGGATGTGGTCAGAGCGTTGAAGATTTATGTCTCCAGAACGGCTCAGATTAGGAAAACAGAGGCTCTGTTTGTCCTGTATGCTCCCAACAAGGTTGGGTGTCCTGCTTTCAAGCAGATCATTGCATGCTTGATCTGGAACACCATTCAGCACGCTCATTCCACGGCTGGATTGCCGTTACCGGTATCTGTGAAAGCCCATTCTACTAGGAAGATGGGCTCATCCTGGGCGGCTGTCCGGGAGGTCTCGGCATGGCAACTTTGCCGAGCAGCTACTTGGTTGGGGTCAAACACATTTTGCAAAGCTCTACAAGTTTGACACCGTGGCCGATGAAGACCTTAAGTTGGTCAATCGGTGCTGCAGAGTCATCTGCACTCTCCCGCCCGTTCTAGAGCTTTGGTATAAACCCCATGGTTCTTGAAGTGACCCCAGCATCCTCTAGGACGTATGAGAAAATAGGATTTTAATACCTACCGGTAAATCCTTTTCTCTTAGTCCGTAGAGGATGCTGGGCGTACTGTATCTGCAATTATTGGTTGTGATTTCACACAGGTTGTGTTTTGATTTTGTCAGCATAGTGCTGGAAATTCTTCATGCCGTGGGCTTGTGTTCTTTTGAATGCCACGTTCTGTGGCATGCTTGAGGTGTGAGCTGGTAAGATGCTCACCGTGGTTTAACAATAAATCCTTTTCCTCGAAATGTCTGTCTCCCTGGGCACGGTTTTCTTAAACTGGAGTCTGGAGGAGGGGCATAGAGGGAGGAGCCAGGTCACACCATTTGAAAGTCTTAAAGTGCCCATGTCTCCTGCGGATCCCGTCTATACCCCATGGTTCTTGAAGTGACCCCAGCATCCTCTACAGATTAAGGGAAAAGGATTTACCGGTAGGTATTAAAATCCTTTTTTTTTTTTTTCAAACACAGTCTGTAACATGGCAAACAGGAGCTGATTGTTTAGTACTTTCTCCACTTTAACTCTCCAAGCTTTGATACACCTCCCCCTCAGAGCGAGGGGAAACAAGTGGGGCCTGTTCCCTGTACAAGTGCAAAAAGCTGTTGTTGGGCAATAAATATTAAAAATAGGCTGTAAGGCTCCTAGTAACAGTGAAAGTTCTGCAACTATGATCAGTACCTGTTCTCATGTAAACAAAATTGAATACGTTGTACAGAGATTGGGGGTGTCATGAAACTTTTTCCAGGGAAGTCTGAGGCAGGGGTAGGTAGCGGTTGCACTCCAGCTTCTGTCAAACTACCCACCATCCTGCATTCCCTGCCACAGTTTTAGCATGCACGAACAGCAAAACTGTGTCAGAATATGCTGAGATGTGTAGTTCCACAGCAGCTGGAGTTGCCTACCTATATGGGTAAATGTGATAGCCTGCAACTTGCACTGGATAGCTTCTGGCGAATCTGCCCGATTTTTTTTTAAAGGGGCAATTATTTAAAAAGTTTTGCCTTTTAAATAATTGCTTCTTTAAAACCCCGGGCATTGGGCAGCCTATTACATGTATCCCATAATCTGAGAGATGGGGTAGGGTACGAAATCCCGGCAGTCAGACAGTCAGAACAGTGGGATCCCAAATGCTAGAATCCAGACACATAACGGTATGTTTTTCACCCTACCCCTAACCCACCCTTTCCCGCAGCCTAACCCTAACCTCCCCGCAGCCTAACCCTAACCTCCCCCACACCTGCAGCCTATCCCTAACCCTTCCCATAGTGCCTAACCCTATTCCCAACCCCTGTACTCAACTCTAGGAACCGTCTGGATCCCGCTGTTGGTCTTGTGACTGTCGGGAGTGATTCAGACAAGTAAGGAATCTGTATACAGAGCTGTAATTACATTCTATTAAAGTCGCCAACAGGTTTTCAGTATCCTCCTTCACTCCATTGTTTAGCAAATTGTTTCTCTTTCTGTGATGAACCCTTCTTCCTTTTCTTAAAGGGAGACCATCTAAATTTTTCTAAAGCAAATACGTTTATGGGCGTGTGTTTAATGATTTACATTCTCAACTGTGCTTGTTACCTACCAGCATATTAAATATACATCACAACGAAATACTGTATAGCCGGAAACTTAAGCTTCCTGAAATTGTTATGGAACTTAGAAAATGATTTAATAACCACTATGAGCTGTTCATGTTCAGGGCCATTGCTCAGTTCTCAATGCAGTGGGTAAAACAACACATTTGAGGGAGGAAGGACCGATCTCCGGATGCTGAAGTTGCTCTTCATTGTTCTACACCCATTATGTTTAAGCTCAGTTGGCAGTTGAACAGCGGTGGGTCATCCGATATGTCTCGACTGATGGGTACCCTACTTAGGGGGTGCGATCGCAGTCTGAAGCCCTTTGTGGAGTGCAGCATCTCAGGACTGCGATTGCCTTTGCTTGTTTAACAGGCAGAGGCGGTTGCGGGGCAGGATGGGGCATGCCATCTGCGTTAGAACGCCGTTGGCGTGGCGTGGTCCGGACAACCGTTGCGGGGGCTGGCTGCTGCGGCTCCGTGACGTCACAGGCAGGCAGGGAGCTACTTGCTGGGTGCGAAAATAAGATTTTAATTACCTGCCGGTAAATCCTTTTCTCGTAGTCCGTAGAGGATACTGGGGATCCATTTTTAGTACCATGGGGTATAGACGGGCCCACTAGAAGCCATGGCACTTTAAGAAATTGATAGTGTGGGCTGGCTCCTCCCTCTATGCCCCTCCTACCAGACTCAATCTAGGAAACTGTGCCCGAGGAGACGGACATACTTTGAGAGTGATATAAAAGGATAGTGGTGAGATTCCGAACCAGCACACACAAACAAGAGGAAAGCCATGCTAACCAAACTTGGAACAGCAACAGCTGAACCAAACAACAGTACTGAACCAAGTAACAGTGCAGGTAGAACGAAGCACCGGGCGGGCGCCCAGTATCCTCTACGGACTACGAGAAAAGGATTTACCGGTAGGTAATTAAAATCCTATTTTCTCCTATGTCCTAATGGATACTGGTGATCCATTTAGTACCATGGGGAAGTATCAAAGCTCCCAAACCGGGTGGGAGAGTGTTGAGGGTCCTGCAGAACTGATTGACCAAACTGAAGGTCCTCAGAGGCCAAGGTATCGAACTTGTAGAACTTTGCAAACGTGTTCGAACCTGACCAAATAGCTGCTCGGCAGAGCTGTAAGGCTGAGACACCGCGGGCAGCCGCCCAAGAAGAACCCCGCTGACCTAGTCGAGTGGGCTTGTACAAATTTAGGAATCGCCAATCCTGCCGTGGAATAAGCATGCTGGATAGCCTGATCCAACGTGCAATTGACTGCTTTGAAGCAGGACACCCAATTATATTGGGATCTTAAAGAACAAACAGCGAGTCCAATTTCCTGTGACAAGCTGTTCTCCTCACAACATCCAAAGACTTTGAAGTAACAGCGGTGTCGGTCACATCCATAACCACAATTGGTTAGTTGATGTGAAACGCCAACACCACCTTAGGAAGAAATTGCTGACGAGTCCTGAGTTCAGCTCTATCCTCTTGGAAAATTAAATAGGGGCTCTTGTAAGACTACGCCCCCAGGTCCGACACATGTCTTGCAGAAGCCAAGGCCAACAGTGTGACGGTTTTCCATGTAAGATATTTTACGTCTACCTCTTGTAACAGTTCATACCAATCCGATTGGAGGAACTGCAGCACCAAATTGAGATCCCAAGGTGCCGTGGGAGGCACAAAGGGAGACTGGATGTGCAGAACCCCTTTCAAGAACGTCTGGATCTCAGGAAGAGACGCCAATTGTTTCTGAAAGAAAATGGACAAGGCCGAAATCTGGACTTTTATAGAGCCCAGACGTAGGCCCACATCCATGCCTGCCTGCAGAAAAAGCAGGAAACTTCCCAGATGAAATTCCACCGCAGAATATTTTCTGTTTTTACACCAAATGACGTATGTCTTCCAAATACGGTGGTAATGTTTAGAAGTTACCCCCTTCATGGCTTGGTTCATAGTCGTGATGACCTTGTCAGGAATCCCTCTCCTGGCTAGAATCAGCCATTCAACTTCCATGCTGTCAAAACGTAGCCGTGTTAAGTCTTGATAGCCGAACGGCCCCTGTTGCAGGAGATCCACGCGAAGAGGTAGAGACAACAGATCTTCCAGGAGCATCCCCAGAAGGTCCGCATACCATGCCCTTCTTGGCCAGTCCGGAGCAATGAGAATTGCTTGAACTTTTTCCCTTTTTATTCTTTTGGGAATTCTTGGGATCAGCGGAAGTGGAGGGAACACGTACACCATCTGATAGACCCATGGAGTTGTCAGAGCGTCCACTGCCTGTGGGTCTCTCGACCTGGAACAATACCACTTGAGCTACTTTTTTAGACGAGAGGCCATCATGTCAATTTGTGGACATCCCCATCAACGTGTCAAGCAACTGAACACCTCCGGGTGAAGGCCCCACTCCCATGGGTGCAGGTCGTGTCTGCTGAGGAAGTCTGCTTCCCAGTTGTCTACTCCCGGAATGAAGACCACCGACAATGCCACAGCGTGTTTTTCTGCCCAGAGGAGAATTCTTGATACCTCTGACATTGCTGATCTGCTTTTCGTTCCTCCCTGTCTGTTTATGTACGTTACTGCCGTCACATTGTCCGACTGAACCTGAATGGCCCGATCTTGAAGAAGGTATGAGGCCTGCAGAAGGGAGTTGTATACAGCCCTGAGTTCCAGAATGTTGATTGGAAGGACGACTTCCTGACTTGACCATCTTCCTTGAAACTGCACCCCCTGGGTGACCGCTCCGCAACCTCTGAGGCTTGCGTCTGTGGTTAGCAGAATCCAATTCTGAATCGCGAACCTTCGACCCTCGTTTAGGTGAGAGGTCCGTAGCCACCACAGAAGGGAGATCCTGGCCTTTGGCGACAGATTGGTCCTCTGGTGCATGCAAAGATGCGATCTGGACGATTTGTCCAACAGATCCAGCTGGAAGGGCCTTGCATGAAACCTTCCGTACTGAAGTGCCACCATTTTCCCCAGGAGGCGAATGCATAGATGCACCGATATCCGGGTTGGCTTCAGGACATCCCGAACCATCGACTGGATTACCAATGCCCTTTCCAACAGAAGAAAAACTTTCTGCGACTCCTGTGTCCAGTATCATTCCCAGAAATGGGAGCCTCCGAGTTGACTCTAAATGAGATTTTGGGAGATTTAGAATCCACCCGTGATCCAGGAGTAGTTTGGTTGTGAGACCAATGCTGCTCAACAACCTTTCCCTGGACGGTGCCTTTATCAGAACATCATCTCTGCCATCACCTTGGTGAACACCCTCGGTGCAGTGGAGAAACCAAAATGGCAGGGACTGGAACTGGTAGTGACAGTCCTGTAGTGCAAAGCGTAGATAAGCCTGGTGAGGCAGCCAGATCAGAATGTGATGGTATGCATCCTTGATATCCATAGACACTAGGAATTCCCCCTCCTTCAGACCTGAGATCACTGCTCTCAGAGACTCCATCTTGAATTTGAACACTCGGAAGTACGTGTTCAACGATTTTAGATTCAAATCGTTCTCACCGAACCGTCTGGTTTTGGTACTACAAACAAGTTGGAATAGTAGCTCTTGTTTTGCAGATGGGGTGGAACTGGAACAATTACCTGAGTCTGGACCAGTCTTTGAATGGCATCCTGTAAGCTTATACTTGCCTCTTGTGAAGCTGGTAAGCCTGATTTGAATAATCTCTGAGGTGGGAGCTCCTGAATCTCCAGCCTGTAGCGCTGGGAAATAAGATCTATGACCCATGGATCCTGGCATGATGTCCAGATGTGACTGAAATCTCTTAGTTGGGCTCCCACCTGCCAGTCTTCCAGGCCATGCGGTCCACCGTCATGCAGAAGGCTTTGAGGAAGCAGAGGAAGCAGAACTGAAGCTCTGTTCCTGAGAACCGGCAGTTACTGGTTTGCGTGGTTTACCTCTAGTGCCTCTGTTGGCTGTAGAAGATCCTCTGACTTTGCCCTTAAACTTGGCAGTCCGAAAGGACTGTAGAGTAGATCCTGAGTAGGCCTTCCTGGCTGGGGGAGTTGCAGAAGGAAGATATGTGGACTTACCCGCAGAAGCTTTGGAGATCCATTTGTCCAGTTAATCTCCAAATAAGGCCTCTCCTGTGAAGGGTAGGCCTTCCACACCTTTCCTGGAGTCCGGAGTCCACTGGCATAATCATAAGCCCCCGATTGCTGATACTGCCATAGCCGTGGTGCGTGCATTAAGCAAACCGACTTCTTTTATGGCTTCCACCATAAAATTTGCAGAGTCCTGTATATGTTGCAGAAGTAACACAATCTCCCCCCTAGATAAGGAATCCAACCCTTCAATAAGGTTACCCGACCATTTAGCAATGGCTTTAGTAATCCACGCACAGGCTATAGTGTGTCTCTGGGCCACCTCAGCAGCTGTGTACAAGGATTTGAGCGTAGTCTCAAACTATTTTTTTTATTGAAGCATATGCGTCAGTACAAGTTACATAAGCATTGAGTAAATTGCATATATGGCTGAGAAGAAATATAATAATCAGTTATACAACTTATGACCCAAGTTATTACACAAATTATAGTATCAAATACTTAAGCAGGAAACATGAGAATGGAATTATTCAGCACAAATTAGTATAGAGATACAATGCTTCTACCACTCTAATTTTCTAGTTTTCCAAAACCATAACGGAAAGAACGGGAGCTGCAGCCACAGCCCACGTTCGGAAAATAACTATGTACTACAATAATAACAACAGAAAACAAATGTAAAATGCCATGAGACATGAACTTGCAATCATTCCTTAAAAGGCCTCAAAATCAGAATACTGTAGCGGTGTACATACCAGTAAGTAAAATCCCTAATCGTACTGTGTAAATACTAATAATATGGGATCGTAAGAGACGAGAGGTTTAAAATAAAAATTAGAAAAGTTGCATTAGGAAATAAAACATCAGCTAAGAAACATTGGTGGTCATTCCGAGTTCGCAAGCTGCTTTCGGTCGCTGTTCAGCGAGTAGGCAAAAAAATGGCAATTCTGCGTATGCGGCGCAATGCGCACGCGCGCTGTACTTTCACAACGGTCGTTGCAGTTTCACACAAGGTCTAGCGACGCTTTTCAATCGCACTGCTGGCTGCAGAGTGATTGACAGGAAGTGGGTGTTTCTGGGAGGTTACTGGCCGTTTTCGGTGAGTGTGTGAAAAAACGCAGGCGTGCCTGGGGTAACGCAGGCGTGGCTGGCCAAACACAGGGCGTGTTTGTGACGTCAAAACAGGAACTAAATAGTCTGCAGTGATCGCAAGCTAGGAGTAGGTCTGGAGCTACTCTGAAACAGCACAAAATTATTTTGTAGCCGCTGTGCGATCCTTTCGTTCACACTTCTGCTAAGCTACAATACACTCCCAGAGGGCGGCGGCTTAGCGTTTGCAATGCTGCTAAAAGCAGCTAGCGAGCGAACAACTCGGAATGACCACCATTATCCGATGTGTCAAAACTCTAAAGAAGATCCAGTATAAATTGCCATAATCTGAATTATGAGGGTTGGTCCAGCATAAAAGACCATGAGAGTAAAAGCAAGTAGCCACATAATTAAGTAACCGCACCTATGGGATCCTTAAATGGAGATACTATATACTCAAGACGAGGGAATAATACATTCCTCCCATTGAATGAATGCAACATACCATTAGGCGGGTAGAAAATTGGAACATATGGGTTGATACAGCCATGTTTGCATTCACTTTGTACAATCCACTGAGGAGAATCATTAGCAGTAAACTGTGGGATTGATCCCAATTCACAATGCAAATTCTGATCATCTGAGTAGAGAAGAGCAGAGTTCCCTCCAAAACTGAGCAATGCAGAACAGAGAGAGGACGTCTGGGCAAAAGTAGTGCTGGCAGCTTCAACCAAAGTCACTGACCTAGGCACAACAAACTCTGGTTGGAAACCAGGAGAGGTTAGGGTACTAAGCTCAACGTTATGCAGCAACTGAGTTGGGGCATCCAGACAAGGGTGCTGATCCTTACTAGGGACTGGGTCAGTGCCCAAACAAGACAATATATGATTACATTTGCTATCTATGGGGGTCATTCCAAGTTGATCGCTCGCTAGCTACTTTTAGCAGCCGTACAAACGCATAGTCGCCGCCCACTGGGGAGTATTTTCGCTTTACAAGTGTGCGAAGGCGTGTGCAGCCGAGCGGGACGAAAAAGTTTTTTGCAGTTTCTGAGTAGCTCTGGACTTACTCAGCCCTTGCGATCTCTTCAGTTTTTTTGGTCCCGGAATTGATGTCAGAGACACCCGCCCTGCAAACTCTTGGACACACCTGCGTTTTTCCAAACACTCCCTGGAAACGGTCAGTTGCCTCCCACAAACGCCCTCTTCCTGTCAATCTCCTTGCGATTGGCTGTGCGAATGGATTCTTCGTTAAATCCATCGCCCAGCAATGAACCGCTTTGTACCTGTATGAAGCGCGTGCGCGTTGCGGTGCATATGCATGCGCAGTAGTGACCTGATCGCTGCGCTGTGAAAAACGGCAGCGAGCGATCAACTCAGAATGACCCCCTGTGTGAGGTAGCAAGAGATTCAATAATTCCATTGCCAGCTTTTTTACCAATGTTTCAACATTAGACACTACACACTGTACCTCCACCACTTGTGAATCAGAAAGGAGTGGAGGAAAACACTCTGCCGCTTGGGAAGACTCATATGGTAGCATATTGGAAAGGTGAAGAAACCACAGTGAATATGGTATAAAATTATACTACACTGTAAATGAGGTGGTTTGAAACGGTGATCACCAAATGGCAGTCTGAAACAAAGGAGTGAGAAATACCCAGAAAGAAAGTTCTGTATCAGTACAAATAATAAACCATGTAAAGTAAGTTACAATACAACAATCCTAATTGTGGGGCAGATTTATTAACCTGGAGAAGGCATAAGGAAGAGATAAACCAGTGATAAGTGCAAGGTGATAAAGGCACCAGCCAATCAGATCCTAACTGTTAATTTACATATTGGAGCTGATTGGCTGGTGCCTGTATCACCTTGCACATATCACTGGTTTATCACTTCCTTATGCCTTCTCCAGGTTAATACATCTGCCCCTGTATACCCAATTCTGCTTTTATGTGAAATGAAACCAGATGGGAGGCTTAAATATCAATATTAAACTGTAAATGTGTTAATGTGGAATATTGACCACAGGGTGGGAATATGACATAACAAACAAAAGCATACAAGATGTAAAGCCTGTGTAATGTCTAATCAAAGGCAAATCGAAATGGTTACAGATACAGTAAAACAATAAATGAAAGAAAATAAATGATTTCGACCAAAAGAACAAACAAAAACCTGTTTTAGTCAGTAGGTGGACTTTGGTATAGTAACCAGGGCCGGCTCCAGGCATGTTCGACTAGAGCGGCCGCGCGGGGCGCCACTCTTACAGGGCGCCGCACGCTGCGGCCGCCATTTTCCTGCCTGGAGCCAGCCTCTGTGTGTCCGACTCCGACTCCCGGCCGCTTGTGTGCGCGCTATGCAGCGCGCTGTGCGGCGCCGGCGTCTGACGTTGGACGCCGGCGCCGCGTGCATAGCGCGCACACAGTTTTGTTCCTCCGTCCGCGGCCCGCCCACAGCAGTATTCCCGGCTCCCAGCAGCACCGCAGTGTCAGTGACAGACAGGTAAGTTAAAATCTGTCTGGCACTGTGTGGGGCCGTTTATTTTTCTGGCACTGTGGGGGCATTATTTTTCTGGCACTGTGGGGGCATATCTGCACTGTGGGGGCATTATTTTTCTGGCACTGTGGGGGCATTGTTTTTCTGGCACTGTGGGGGCATATCTGCACTGTGGGGGCATTATTTTTCTGGCACTGTGGGGGCATATCTGCACTGTGGGGGCATTATTTTTCTGGCACTGTGGGGGCATTATTTTTCTGGCACTGTGGGGGCATATCTGCACTGTGGGGGCATTATGTTTCTGGCACTGTGGGGGCATTATTTTTCTGGCACTGTGGGGGCATATCTGCACTGTGGGGGCATTATTTTTCTGGCACTGTGGGGGCATTATTTTTCTGGCACTGTGGGGGCATATCTGCACTGTGGGCATTATTTTTCTGGCACTGTGGGGGCATATCTGCACTGTGGGGGCATTATTTTTCTGGCACTGTGGGGGCATATCTGCACTGTGGGGGCATTATTTTTCTGGCACTGTGGGGGCATATCTGCACTGTGGGGGCATTATTTTTCTGGCACTGTGGGGGCATATCTGCACTGTGGGGGCATTATTTTTCTGGCACTGTGGGGGCATATCTGCACTGTGGGGGCATTTATGTTTCTGGCACTGGGGGCATTTATGTATCTGGCACTGTGGGGGCATATCTGCACTGTGGGGGCTTTTATGTTTTGTGGCACGGCGGGCATTTATTTATCTGGCACTGTGGGGGCATTTATGTTTTGTGGCACTGGGGGCATTTATGTATCTGGCACTTATGTATCTGGCACTGTGGGGTCATTGATGCATCTGGCACTGTGGGGGCACTTATGTATCTGGCATTGTGGGGTCATTTATGTATCTGGCATTGTGGGGGCATTTATGTATCTGGCACTGGGGGCATATCTGCACTGTGTGGCCATTTATGTATCTGGCACTGCTGGGGGGCATGTCACGTGTAGCTGGCACTGCTGGGGGGTATGTCACGTGTAGCTGGCATTGCTGGGGGGCATGTCACGTGTAGCTGGCACTGCTGGGGGGCATATCATGTAGTGTATCTACTAGGCGTCTGTGGCTAGGCAATGTGTCTATCGTGCGCTGCCTGGCGCAAAGTGTCTATCGTGCGCTGCCTGGCGCAAAGTGTCTATCGTGCTCTGCCTGGCGCAAAGTGTCTATCGTGCTCTGCCTGGCGCAAAGTGTCTAACGTGCTCTGCCTGGCGCAAAGTGTATAGGAGGTTCTACCTGGTGCAATGTGTATTAGCTGCACTACTATGTGGTGTAATGCGAATTGCCACTACTCTGTGGTTATGCACCTTCCCCACGAAGCAACGGCCCTAAATTTTTGCTGCGCGCCTTCGGCGCGCACTGTCCCTGCTTCAGCATGTGGGTGGAGGAGCACCAAGCATTACAGTATGTACATCATTTTGCTCTCCTTACTTAAAAATGTGCCCTCCTTGTGATCAGCACCCTGCCCTAAAACGTGAACACTATCATGTGTAGCTGGCACTGCTGGGGGTCTATTGTGTGTAGCTGGCACTGTTGAGGGGCATGTCATGTGTAGCTGGCACTGCTGCGGGGCATGTCATGTGTAGCTGGCACTGCTGCGGGGCATGTCATGTGTAGCTGGCACTGCTGCGGGGCATGTCATGTGTTGCTGGCACTGCTGCGGGGCATGTCATGTGTAGCTGGCACTACACTGGAGACATTGTGTGTAAGGAACACTACTGTGGCTGTTCTGCATAAGGCTGCTAATTGTGTGCATAGAGGGGGTGTGAAAAAATATATTTATTTATAGTTTAATAATATGAAGTTACGAGGCCACACCCACTTTCCCCAGGAGGCCACGCCCACTTTTCCCGAAGCGCGCGCGCCTTCGGCGCGCGCATAGGGGTTGGGGGGCGCTTTTACATTTTCTCGCACAGGGTGCTAGTAGGCCTGGAGCCGGCCCTGATAGTAACTGTCCAAAGTGTGCAGAAGTAGGGAGAATGGGCTAAAAGAGTACAAAAGATGTGTTGTACTGTATACGAAGTTTCAGGCACAGAGAGGCAGGGGTCCTGAATGTGCAGGTCACTGCAGCCCGCGGGATATGGTCTTCAGTCAGATGCCACTGGAGGATCTCAGGTGTCACAGCAGATTCCAAAATCACAACCACTCAGCAGATCCGAGCCAAGCTAGGCAGAGTTGCGGATTTGACAGTCCTCTGCAGACATCAGTGGCCAAGGTGTTATCAGGCATGCTACAGGTGGAGATCTTGTAGACCGGAGCCCCATCAGCTCATGGAGCACAGCTACAGCAACCAACTCCCTCTTTAGCAGGAATCCTTTCTCAATATGCAGCCAGTCACAGGTTTAAAGAGCCCTGAAGCATAAAAGACAGTCTGCAGGCTTTGTAACTGCAGCAGGCATGGCAGGAGAGATTCCCAAATGTAACAGGCAGAAGTGAGCTGGCCACAGCAGGGAAGATCAGCAGTTCAGGGGCAGATACTGTATGATAAATTGCTTTAGGAGAGCGAAACAGTGAGCACACTCTATCAGCTTTCGCGCCCCAATATGGCCGAGGGCGGTCATAGATGCCTGAAGGGATACAGGGTTGACTCCAGTGAATAGAAAGTGACTCCAGACCTATCTGTATTCTCTCCAGAGTATGGACGCAGCTCCAACCAGTGCCGTAACTAGGTATTTTAGTGCTGTGCGCAAGAAACAGCATTGGCGCCCCCCCCCCCCATGCAAGACAGGAGCAGTGCGCAAAAATATATATAGGGGCGTGGCTTCATGGGGAAGGGGCGTGGCCACAAAATAATGCCAATTCATACTACGGTGCATAGTAGTCTCCATTATTCAAATTACGCTGCACAGTAGAGCCACTACACCAGTAGAGCCCCTTTTCTCTTGCGTCCTAGAGCACAGGTTATCAAACTCGGTCCTCAGGACCCCACACAGTGCATGTTTTGCAGGTCTCCTTACAAAATCACAAGTGAAATAATTAGCTCCACCTGAGGACCTTATAAAAAGTGGCAGTGAGTAATTAATACACCTGTGCACCTGCTGGGTTACCTGCAAAACATGCACTGTGTTGGGTCCTGAGGACCGAGTTTGAGAACCCCTGTCCTAGAGGATGCTGGGGACTCCGTAAGGACCATGGGGATAGACGGGCTCCGCAGGAGACATGGGCACTTTAAGAAAGACTTTAGGTATGGGTGTGCACTGGCTCCTCCCTCTATGCCCCTCCTCCAGACCTCAGTTTACTACTGTGCCCAGAGGAGACTGGGTGCATTACAGGGAGCTCTCCTGAGTTTCCTGTCAGAAAGTATTTTGTTAGGTTTTTTATTTTCAGGGAGCCTGCTGGCAACAGATTCCCTGCATCGAGGGACTGAGGGGAGAGAAGTCAGACCTACTTCTGTGAGTTTCAAGGCTCTGCTTTTTAGGCTACTGGACAC
This sequence comes from Pseudophryne corroboree, assembly GCF_028390025.1. Lineage (NCBI taxonomy): Eukaryota > Metazoa > Chordata > Amphibia > Anura > Myobatrachidae > Pseudophryne > Pseudophryne corroboree. The sequence continues at coordinate 93,220,196 of NC_086446.1, forward strand.
CTTTAGCTCCAGAGGGAGTCGGAACACAGGTCTCACCCTGGAGTTCGTCCCGGAGCCGCGCCGCCGTCCTCACAGAGCCGGAAGATAGAAGTATGTATGAGTATGAGAAGAAAGAAGACTTCAGATCTTCACTGAGGTAACGCACAGCAGTAAAGCTGTGCGCCATTGCTCCCACACAGCACACACAAACGGCAGTCACCGTAAGGGTGCAGGGCGTAGGGGCCCCCCCTGGCCAGCAATAAAACCTCTTTTTCTGGCAAAAGTAGATATGTACAGCTAGGCACTGTATATATAAAGAGCCCCCGCCAGTTTTTTATATATTTTAGCGGGACAGAAGCCCGCCGCTGAGGGGGCGGGGCTTCTTCCTCAGCACTCACCAGCGCCATTTTCTCCACAGCACAGTGCTGAGAGGAAGCTCCCCGGACTCTCCCCTGCTTATCCACAGTGAAAGAGGGTTTTAAAGAAGGGGGGGGGGGCACATAATTTGGCGCAAAAATAAAGATTACAACGCTATCTGGGTAAACAAATTGTGTGTATTTTTTCCTGGGTCATATAGCGCTGGGTGTGTGCTGGCATACTCTCTCTCTGCCTCTCCAAAGGCCCTTGTCGGGTAACTGTCTTCAGATAAGAGGATTCCCCGAGTGTGTGGTGTGTCGGTACGGGTGTGTCGACATGTCTGAGGTAAAAGGCTTTCCTAGGGAGGAGGAGGAGCAAATGAATGTGGTGTCTCCGTCGACAACGCCGACACCTGACTGGATGGATATGTGGAATGTTTTAAGTGCTAATGTAAAGTTATTGCACAAAAGATTAGACAAAGCGGAAGCTAGGGAACAGCCAGGGAGTCAACCCATGTCTGTCCCTATGTCGCAGGGACCTTCGGGGTCTCAAAAGCGCCCGCTATCCCAAATAGTAGACACAGATACCGACACGGATTCTGACTCCAGTGTCGACTACGATGATGCAAAGTTACAGCCAAAATTGGCTAAATGTATTCGATATATGATTATTGCAATAAAATATGTTTTGCATATCACAGAGGAACCCCCTGTCATCCCTGACACGAGGGTGCACATGTATAAGGGAAAGAAACCTGAGGTAACCTTTCCCCCCTCACATGAGTTGAACGAATTATGTGAAAAAGCTTGGGAATCTCCAGACAAAAAACTGCAGATTCCCAAAAGGATTCTTATGGCGTATCCTTTCCCGCCAACGGACAGGATACGGTGGGAATCCTCCCCTAGGGTGGACAAAGCATTGACATGCTTATCCAAAAAGGTAGAGCTGCCATCCCAAGATACGGCTACCCTCAGGGATCCTACTGACCGCAAGCAGGAGGTTACCTTGAAGTCCATTTACACACATTCTGGTACCTTACTCAGACCGGCGATTGCGTCGGCCTGGGTTTGTAGCGCTGTAGCAGCATGGACAGATACCTTATCAGAGGAAATTGAGACCCTAGATAAGGATACCATTTTATTGACCCTAAGGCATATAAAAGATGCTGTCTTATATATGAGAGATGCTCAAAGAGACATTAGTCTACTGGGTTCTAGAATCAACGCTATGTCGATTTCTGCTAGACGAGTCCTATGGACCCGGCAATGGACAGGTGATGCCGACTCAAAGAGTCATATGGAGGTTTTACCTTACAAGGGTGAGGAATTGTTTGGGGAAGGTCTCTCGGACCTGGTCTCCACAGCTACAGCTGGTAAATCAAATTTTTTGCCTATATTCCCTCACAGCCTAAGAAAGCGCCACAGTATCAAATGCAGTCCTTTCGATCACAAAGAAACAAGAAAGTACGAGGTGCGTCCTTTCTTGCCAGAGGTAAGGGCAGAGGAAAAAAGCTGCACAACACAGCTAGTTCCCAGGAACAGAAGTCCTCCCCGGTCTCTACAAGATCCACCGCATGACGCTGGGGCTCCGCTAAAGGAGTCCGCCCCAGTGGGGGCACGTCTTCGAGTTTTCAGCCAAATCGGCCCTACCAGCTTCTCCCCCGGGAAGGGAGATAGTGTTAAATGCAATTCACAAATTGTATCTATAACAGGTTGTGGTCAAGGTTCCCCTGCTTCAACAAGGGAGGGGATATTACTCAACCCTGTTTGTAGTCCCGAAACCAGACGGTTCGGTCAGACCCATTTTAAATTTAAAATCCCTGAACCTATACTTGAAAAGGTTCAAGTTCAAGATGGAATCGCTAAGAGCGGTCATCGCCAGCTCGGAAGGGGGGGGGGATTTTATGGTATCTCTGGACATAAAGGATGCATACCTTCATGTTCCCATTTATCCACCTCATCAGGCGTACCTGAGATTTGCGGTACAGGATTGTCATTACCAATTTCAGAGGAAATGATGGTGCTCCTGCACAAGCAAGGTGTCACAATTATCCCGTACTTGGACGATCTCCTCATAAAAAGCGAGATCAAGAGAGCAGTTGCTGAACAGCGTCTTACTTTCACTGTAGGTGTTACAGCAACATGGCTGGATTCTCAATATCCCGAAGTCGCAGTTAGTTCCTACGACTCGTCTGACCTTCTTGGGCATGATTCTGGATACAGACCAGAAAAGGGTTTATCTTCCGATAGAAAAAACTCAGGAACTCATGACTCTGGTCAGGAACCTATTGAAGCCAAAACAGGTGTCAGTGCATCACTGCACTCGAGTCCTGGGAAAGATGGTGGCATCATACGAAGCCATTCCCTTTGGCAGGTTCCATGAGAGGACTTTCCAATGGGACCTACTGGACAAGTAGTCCGGGTCACATCTACAAATTCATCAGTTGATCGCCCTGCCCCCCAGAGCCAGGGTATCTCTCCTGTGGTGGCTGCAGAGTGCTCACCTTCTAGAAGGCCGCAGGTTCGGCATTCAGGACTGGATCCTGGTGACCACGGACGCGAGCCTCCGAGGTGGGGGAGCAGTCACACAGGGAAGAAATTTCCAAGGTCTTTGGTCAAGTCAAGAGACTTGTCTTCACATCAACATCCTGGAACTAAGGGCCATATACAACGCCCTACGTCAAGCGGAGACCTTACTTCGCGACCAACCAGTTCTGATCCAGTCAGACAACATCACCGCAGTGGCTCATGTAAACCGCCAAGGCGGCACAAGCAGCAGAATGGCAATGGCGGAAGCCACCAGGATTCTTCGCTGGGCGGAAAATCATGTAAGCACACTGTCAGCAGTGTTCATTCCGGGAGTGCACAACTGGGAAGCAGACTTCCTCAGCGGACACGACCTGCCTCCAGGAGAGTGGGGACTTCATCAGGAAGTCTTCGCACAGATTGCAAGTCAGTGGGGACTGCCCCAGATAGACATGATGGCGTCCCGCCTCAACAAAAAGCTACAGAGGTATTGCGCCAGCTCAAAAGACCCTCAGGCGGTAGCTGTAGATGCCCTAGTGACACCGTGGGTGTTCCAGTCGGTCTATGTGTTTCCTCCTCTTCCTCTCATACCCAAGGTGTTGAGAATAATAAGAAAAAGAGGAGTGAGAACAATTCTCATTGTTCCAGATTGGCCACGAAGGACCTGGTATCCGGATCTGCTGGAAATGCTCACAGAAGATCCGGGGCCTCTTCCTCTACGACAGGACCTGTTGCAACAGGGGCCCGGTCTGTTCCAAGACTTACTGCGGCTGCGTTTGACGGCATGGCGGTTGAACGCCGGATCCTAGCGGAAAAAGGCATTCCGGATGAGGTCATTCCTACGCTGATAAAGGCAAGGAAGGACATGACAGCTAAACATTATCACCGTATATGGCGAAAATATGTTTCTTGGTGTGAGGCCAGGAATGCTCCTACGGAAGAATTCCATCTGGGCCGTTTCCTTCTCTTCCTACAGACTGGAGTGAATTTGGGCCTAAAATTAGGCTCCATTAAGGTTCAGATTTCGGCCTTATCATTTTCTTTCAAAAAGAATTGGCTTCTCTACCAGAAGTACAGACTTTTGTGAAGGGAGTGCTGCATATTCAGCCTCCTTTTATACCTCCGGTGGTGCCTTGGGACCTTAACGTGGTGTTGAGTTTCTTTAAGTCGCACTGGTTTGAACCACTTCAAACGGTGGAGTTGAAATATCTCACGTGGAAGGTGGTCATGTTATTAGCCTTGGCTTCGGCTAGGCGAGTGTCGGAATTGGCGGCTTTGTCTCATAAAAGCCCCTATCTGGTTTTCCATATGGATAGAGCGGAATTGCGGACCCGTCCTCAAGTCTTGCCTAAGGTGGTGTCATCTTTTCATATGACCCAACCCATTGTGGTGCCTGTGGCTACGCGAGACTTGGAGGATTCCGAGTCCCTTGATGTAGTCAGGGCTTTGAAAATTTACGTGGCCAGAACGGTTAGAGTCAGAAAAACAGAAGCACTGTTTGTCCTATATGCAGCCAACAAGGTGGGCGCCCCTGCTTCGAAGCAGACTATTGCTCACTGGATCTGTAACACATTTCAGCAGGTGCATTCTACGGCTGGATTGCCGTTACCAAAATCGGTCAAGGCCCATTCCACTAGGAAGGTGGGCTTGTCTTGGGCGGCTGCCCGAGGGGTCTCGGCACTACAACTATGCCGAGCTGCTACTTGGTCGGGTTCAAACACCTTTGTAAAGTTCTATAAGTTTGATACCCTGGCTGAGGAGGACCTCCTGTTTGCTCAATCGGTGCTGCAGAGTCATCCGCATTCTCCCGCCCGTTTGGGAGCTTTGGTATAATCCCCATGGTCCTTATGGAGTCCCCAGCATCCTCTAGGACGTAAGAGAAAATAAGATTTTAAACCTTTCGGTAAATCTTTTTCTCGTAGTCTGTAGAGGATGCTGGGCGCCCGTCCCAAGTGCGGACTACTTCTGCAAGACTTGTATATAGTTTTGCTTACATAAGGGTTATGTTATAGTTTTCATCGGTCTTGGACTGATGATATGTTGTTTTCATACTGTTAACTGGTTAGTATATCACAAGTTATATGGTGTGATTGGTGCGGCTGGTATGAATCTTGCCCTTGGATTAACAAAAATCTCCTCTGGACACAGTTTCTCTAACTGAGGTCTAGAGGAGGGGCATAGAGGGAGGAGCCAATGCACACCCATACCTAAAGTCTTTCTTAAAGTGCCCATGTCTCCTGCGGAGCCCGTCTATCCCCATGGTCCTTACGGAGTCCCCAGCATCCTCTACGGACTATGAGAAAATGATTTACCGGTAGGTTTAAAATCTTATTTTTACACATTACGACAGACAGTCCCCCTTATTACACATTACGGCAGACAGAGTCCCCCTTATTACACATTACGGCAGACGGCATCCCCTTTTTTACACATTACGGCAGACAACGTCCCCCTTATTACACATTACGGCAGACAGCATCCCCCTTATTACACATTACGGCAGATGGCATCCCATTTTTACACATTACGGCAGACAACGTCCCCCTTATTACACATTACGGCAGACAGTATCCCCCTTATTACACATTACGGCTGACGGCATCCCCTTTTTTACACATTACGGCAGACAGCGTCCCCCTTATTACACATTACGGCAGATGGCATCCCATTTTTACACATTACGGCAGACAACGTCCCCCTTATTACACATTACGGCAGACAGTGTCCCCCTTATTACACATTACGGCTGACGGCATCCCCTTTTTTACACATTACGGCAGACAGCGTCCCCCTTATTACACATTACGGCAGACAGCGTCCCCCTTATTACACATTACGGCAGACAGCGCCCCCCTTTTTACGCGTTACGGCAGCCAGTCCCCCTTTTTACACATTGCGGCAGACAGACACCAGAGAGAGAGAGAGAGAGACATAAAGAGAGAGAGAGATACTTACCATCTCTCCCGCTGGCAGTCAGGCTCCTCGTGCTGGCAGAGATCCCGGGCAGCCGCAGTGGAGAAGGAGGAGGAGGGAGGTGGACTTGAGCCGCAGCAGCGCTATGTCATTGGTAGTGGCGCCGCTGCAGCACTCCCCTCTCCTTCCGTATTGGCTGTATGCTGCTGAGAATGCTGGGATGAGGGAACCGCACCCCAGCATTCACAGCAGCACCGGGCCAGCCAATACAGAAGGAGAGGGGAGTGCTGCAGCAGCGCAGCTATCAATGACATAGCGCTGCTGCGGCTCAAGTCCCCCTCCCTCCTCCTTCTTCTCTGCCTCCGGCGCTGCTCTCCCTCCAGCGCGGCGCACAGCACCCAGCAGAGGCGGCTTGTAATTAATCAATTTGACTCATTACATGCCGCTTGCCATGCACCCTCAGTGTAACTGCTCTGTGTGCCAGGCACACCTGGCACATAGGTAGTTACGGCGCTGGCTCCAACAGCCTGGTAGATGAAATTCTGAATAGAAAAACTTAGTTGTAGGATGATTTCGGAAGTCAAGGTCTGGAGCCCATGTAAAATGTGGCCCCGCTAGGTGCCCCGCCCACTGGAAGTCTCGTGTAATCTCAATTTTACGATCAGCTGTGTCTTTGAGGGAGGCTGCACCAGGTACAGGTAACACAATCTTCTGTGACAACCTGGACACAGATGAATCCACTATCGGTGGATTTTCCCATTTTCTTCTATCCTCAGGAGGAAAAGGAAAGGATGAGAGTAACCTTTTAGGGATTTGAAATTTCCTATCAGGAGTAACCCATGGTTCTTCAAACAGGGTATTTAATTCCTTTGACACAGGAAAAGTGGCTGAGGATTTCTTTTTTACATTAAAATAAGATTCCTCACTCTCCTGTCACCTTATCAGGAATTTGTAGCACATCTAGGGTTGCCACCTCATGCATCATCGATTCCTGGAGAACCCCCTCCCCCAAGCAATGTTCATGTAAATAACATTATTTACCATATTTATTAAATATTTTACGTACAAACATTTTAAATGAAACAGTGTATCTATATAAATAGGAATATAATATTCGCCACTTGGATAAATTACAGGCATTTGATACCTTAAAAATAGATTGTGTAAAAAAGGGAAGAACCATGGAAGTGGAAGTGTTGCGCACAACCTAATCAATATCACGCTTCACCAGGTTAAACACAAATTAACTACTAAAAGGTGTCTGTTAGTGATTAAAAAATATACACATATCTATATATAACTTGAGCCTCTATTTGTTCCATGCATGCTCTCGTTGCTCTTCTCACATGAGCTGGGCTGGCGTTACTTCACCACCGCAGCCCGGGGAAACGCTGAGGAAGAGCTGCCGATGGCAGCATCACAGCAGCTTCGGCTCAGTCCGCAGGTGCAGCCCGGGGAATTGCTGCGGAAGAGCTGCCGATTGCAGCACTGCGGCAGTTACGGCTCAGTCTGGGCTGAACACAGTCTCGCGAGATTTGATGTCATCATCTCGTGGGACAGTCACTGTAGTTCACTGAGTTCCTCGGCTGCCAAGGAGCACTGCTGGTGCTCCCAGAGTCTCCTTATTTCTGGAGAATCCAGGAATAGGGGTGAAGGGAAAAGCCTCTTGGAGGGTTGCCACCAAATCCTGGAGAATCCAGGAAATCAGGGAGAGGTGGCAACCCTATGCACATCTCTGATAGCTTCTATAACAGCCTGTATTCCCTGTGACAGAGCAGCGTCCCCCACAGCGTCAGAGTCAGACTGCAGGATATGGGCCAGAGTTCTTTTTTGCGGACAAATGGCAGGGGACTGAGACGCTTGTTTGGGGATTGAGTCTTTGTTCATAATCTCATCCACAGACTTCTTAAGTATTGCGTCTCTTTCTCATTGCGGGACAATTTATTAGAGATATTAGAAATCATTCCCTTGAGGGAATCTAACCACACTGGTTCAGCTTCGCTAGCCTGAGAAGGTGCACTACACTGAGTACATAGTAGTGAGCTCCCTGGGGAAGAGGAACACTCTGCTGTACATGAAACACATCCTTTGCCTGACCTATTGTAAATGTGACAGCACACACACAGGAAAGGTTAAAAACACAACCCACAAAGAGCCCTTCCAGGGAAACGCAGAGGTATTTGGAGCCAGCACACTGTGCCCTTATTGCTAACGTCAAGCTTAGCCGGGTCGCAGACTAAGCACCCAGATTGCTGCTGAGGTAATCTGGAGTCACACCGGAGGAGCTGTGCGTCTCTGTCAGTCAGTGTCTGTGTCCACTGCAGAGGAAAAATAGCACTGGTGAACTGCTGGATCTGCTCATAGTGAAGCCCCACCCCTTCAATGGTGTGCAATCTTCCCGCTTTTTTTATACTGGCTGAGGTAAAATGTGCTTAAAATGGAGACCGTACCCACACTGGCAAACAAAGCCTTAAAACGGTTCTGTGTACAGTGTACTGAGACGCAGTAGTGTACTGAGTCTGGAGATGCAATCCGCCCCGGTTTGAAGCCACGCGTCTCCGTACCCTCATGCCGCCATAATGGCTGGAAACGCGCTAACCAGGACACCGGCTTAGTACTCACCACTCTTCTTTCGTCTGGCTCTGTTAGGGGTGGCAGCATGCTGCGGGAATGTACGCTCGCCGTGGTGGGGCTTGCGAATAGTTCCCTCAGGAGCTAGTGTCTTGTCAGCGGGGAACGGGACCATTAACCCTTGAAGAGTTTGGGCCATTCCTTCCCCACTAAGTCCCACGAAGCAGGCAGGCTTGTGCCATTCAGTCCTGCCTGAAAATAACAAACAGAAAAATATATGCAGAAAACTTTTCAGCAGCTTCCATAAGCTTGACTGGCTACTCCGGGCACATTTTCTAAACTAAGTCTGGTTGGAGGGGCATAGAGGGAGGATCCAGCCCACACTATCAAATTCTTAAAGTGCCCATGGCTCCTAGTGGACTCGTCTATGCCCAATGGTACTAAATGGATCGCCAGTATCCTGTAGGACGTAAGAGAAAGCATCGTAGCTGTGCAATGCTTTTGCATCCATGCGGGGATGGGGGGGCGCCGTGCCCTGTGCTGGGCATCCCCCGCACGTCCGAGTAACTGATCGTTAGACTACTGTGCTAGAGAAGCATGTGTAACCAGTATGCATGCCATGATGGAGAGAGTAGATGCCAGTCTTCATACCTGTATGAACAGTTAAAAGGATGATTCACCCGGTCTTCCCATGTGCTAGTGGCTGCGGTTAGTGGCCTCACAGGCAGATAGAGCACAGTGTCTTCTCACGTTGGCAGACAGCTCAGCTCACCATCAATCCATCACAATGAACACTGCTTGGTGGAAATAGTACGTCTTGCCCTGTGTAGCCATAGGCACGCCATACCAATCACTTTACGCATTCCTTATGCCCTTTGCTCTGCTCCTTTGACACTCGCTGTACTCAGCCCATCCAACACACCGGGACTAGGGTGTAAATGGAATGAGCCTGTTGGCACTTTTCTCCTAGAGCCCAACACAGGAAAACATTAAAGGTGTCCATAGTTACTATCTCAGGCAAATAGATCATGTTACATGGTGTTTGGGTCAACAGGTATATACTCCCTAGTAGGCATTAGATTGGATCATTATTAGCTATGCCCATATTTATCTGGTCAGGCATTAGCTGGTGAGTGCAGTCATTGCTAATCCACACTAACAGACCCTAATATTGGGGGAGATATTTCAACGGTCCCATATCTCTCTCCAAGGCGTGCTACATCTCCCCCTTTGTATGCAGGTGACTGAGGCCAAACTACTCATCAAGTTTGGCAATGGATATGAATAAGACATATTTTATAGAGGCCGTAGTTCAAATTCACTTGTCTCAGCCCAAATGATAGGATTGGCTCATGTATGGCCAACATGAGGGTGTTTATAAGGGTGCCCACAGTAGTGTGCCTGCTGGAACCTAGGGGCAGATTTATTAAGTTTGGTGAAGTGATAAAGTGGAAGGTGATAAAGGAGCAACCAATCAGCTCCTAACTTCCATGTCACAGGCTGGGTTTGAAAAATGACAGTTAGGAGTTGACTGGCTGGTGCTTTATCACCTTCCACTTTATCACTTCTCCAGACTTAATAAATCTGCCCCCTAGTTTCTGGGATAAGTTACAGAGAGAGAGTGTTAGACACCACTGTAAGAAAGTCAGTGACGGGCGGTAGGGGATTAACAAAAAAAGAGAAAAAGTATTTCTTGATAAGGGCACACGCAGGCTAATACACTTTAAATTACTTTAAGACATCATCCTGATAGGTAGATGACCACTGATTGATTAAAATATAACTTTTATTAGATATACGTTAGTAGCTTACGAAATTTGTGTACGTGAAAAAATATGAACCAGTGTACAAATGAAATGTGAATTAAAAGGCTAAACCACTGTTCTTGTGTGTTTTGTATTTATTCTCCCATATTGGAGTGTATAGTAAATGTTGCTAAAGTAGAGTATAATTCAACACTGTAGCTGTTTCTATTGCTTAAAGAGGACACACTTTTTTATTTATTTATTAATTAACAGTTTCTTATATAGCGCAGCAAATTCCGTTGCGCTTTCCAGCTGGACACAATTAGAAGACAAAACTGGGTAAAAACAAACAGTCATAGCGGTAGGAGGGCCCTGCTCGCAAGCTTACAATCTATGGTACACTTATATCAGTTCTGAGCTGATATGGATTTCTATTTATTGTGGAGTAACCTCAATGTTCCTTGTTGTGCCTCTCACTTACTGTCACACGGGAAACATTTAGGAGGTGTGCACATCACCTACATGTAATTAACCCTTTGTGACTCAGGCATAACTTGTATCCATCTCTGCAATAGATATGGTGTATCCCAATTATATTAGTGTTATATATATTATTCTTATTTATCTTAAATAAGTTTATCGATACACAATTATACACTGTTGGACAGAGCTTTCTCAGTTAATTCAGATGAATTATTAATGGTGGTAATTACATTTAATTTAACTTTAACACATGAAGTATAAATTGATATGCGCAGTGGAATGACTCGGTTATCACCATCTAATGAACATTGTATGGCCCCCTTCCTCATTTGTATGTAATGATATTTCAATAACACAATTAGGTATATTCCCAACTCAAATAGTGGGCATGTGGTACCCCTAGGGCTCTCTGATAATGTAGTAAGAAAGTCGCGTGTGTGGTTGGCTGGAGTAATGTTGAGTGTGTGTATGTGTTCTGTCACACACTCAGTGATAGTATAATACCCCACCTACTGGTGTTAATTATGGGTCACTAGCTAATATCACAATAAATCTCTTTACAGCCTTGAAATATTTCAAAAGCCTACCTAGACATATTATTAAGTTATTATGATAATCTCAAATGTGCACATAAATGTTTAACTAATATGCTGTATATCACGTCTCTCAACGTCAGTTATCATAAATCATCCTGAGTCCGCCTGTATATATCCCACACTATGATATTCAGATTCACCTGTCCAGGTACCATTATGTACTTATAACATGATAATAACATATTTATATATAGTCAGTACGTCAGGCAGTGTTGTACACTGCTCAAAACAATAAAGGGAACACTAAAATAAGACATCCTAGATCTGAATGAATGAAATATTCTTATTAAATACTTTGTTCTTTACATAGTTGAATGTGCTGACAACAAAATCACACAAAAATTATCAATGGAAATCAAATTTATTAACCCGTGGAGGTCTGGATTTGGAGTCACACTCAAAATTAAAGTGGAAAAACACACTACAGGCTGATCCAACTTTGATGTAATGTGCTTAAAACAAGTCAAAATGAGGCTCAGTAGTGCGTGTGGCCTCCACGTGCCTGTATGACCTCCCTACAACGCCTGGGCATGCTCCTGATGAGGTGGGGGATGTTCTCCTGAGGGATCTCCTCCCAGACCTGGACTAAAGCATCCACCAACTCCTGGACAGTCTGTGGTGCAACGTGGCGTTGGTGGATGGAGCGAGAGATGATGTCCCAGATGTGCTCAATTGGATTCAGGTCTGGGGAACGGGCGGGCCAGTCCATAGCATCAATGCCTTCATCTTGCAGGAAATGCTGACACACTCCAGCCACATGAGGTCTAGCATTGCCTTGCATTAGGAGGAACCCAGGGCCAAGCGCACCAGCATATGGTCTCACAAGGAGTCTGAGGATCTCATCTCGGTACCTAATGGCAGTCAGGCTACCTCTGGCGAGCACATGGAGGGCTGTGCAGCCCCCCAAAGAAATGCCACCCCACACCATTACTGACCCACTGCCAAACCGGTCATGCTGGAGGATGTTGCAGGCAGCAGAACGTTCTCCTTGGCGTCTCCAGACTCTGTCACGTCTGTCACATGTGCTCAGTGAGAACCTGCTTTCATCTGTGAAGAGCACAGGGCGCCAGTGGCGAATTTGCCAATCTTGGTGTTCTCTGGCAAATGCCAAACGTCCTGCATGGTGTTGGGCTGTAAGCACAATCCCCACCTGTGGACGTCGGGCCCTCATACCTCCCTCATGGAGTCTGTTTCTGATTGTTTGAGTAGACACATGCACATTTGTGGCTTGCTGGAGGTCATTTTGCAGGGTTCTGGACAGGGCCGGTGCTAGGGTGTTCGGCGCCCCCCTGCAAACTATAAATTTGCGCCCTCCCATATTCGCGCCGGGAAAAGGGGTGTGGGCTCACAAGTAAGGGGCATGGCCACACAATAGTACCCCCATTTAAAATTACGCCACAATGTAGCACAATCTTATTCCTCTTATACATAATGCCCCACCCGTAGTAGTAGCGTCATATGTAATGCACCCCAGTAGTAGTAGCATCCTTATACATAATGCCCCCCAGTAGTAGTAGTAGTATCCTTATACATAATGCCCCCCCAGTAGTAGTAGCATCCTTATATGTAGTGCGCCCCCAGTAGTAGACGCATCCTTATACGTAGTGCACCCCCAGTAGTATAAGCGTCCTTATACGTAATTCCCCCCTAGTAGTAGTATCGTCCTTATACGTAATGCCCCCCCCTGTAGTAGTAGCGTCCTTATACGTAGTGCACCCCCAGTAGTAGAAGCGTCCTTATACGTAATTCCCCCCTAGTAGTAGTATCGTCCTTATACGTAATGGCCCCCCCAGTAGTAGCGTTGTTTCACAAAATGCCCCCCCAGTAGTAGTAGCGTCCTTACATGTAATGCCCCCCCCCAGTAATAGCGTCATTATACGTAATGCCCCCCCAGTACTACCATCCATAAAGTGCGCGTACACAGACATACCTCACGCACACACACAATTCACACATATATACACACACATACACACCCACCATATACACACACACACACACACACACACCATATATACAAACACACACTTCTCTCTCACCCTCTACTTACCTATGCCAGTCTCCCTCGGTACAGCAGCCTGGTCCGTGTAGCCCCGCCCCTTCCGGACCGTTTAGCTCCGCCCCCTTCCGTCCCGTTTAGCTCCGCCCCCTTCCGTCCCGTACACAGCCGCTGCCACACAGGTGAGGGGAGGGGAGGGAGGAGGCTTTTCACGCTGCAGGCTCCGCTGCCAGTGACTGTCACAGTCATACAGTGACAGACACAGCAGCAGCAGGGGGGCCAGGATGGCGCAGCAGGGAAGGAATGCAGAGCAGGGGGAGCGCCTCTCCGTCCCAGTGCCTGCCTGCACTGCATCCCTTCGCTGAGCGGGTAGCGCCGGGCCTGGTTCTGGCAGTGCTCCTCCTGTTCCTCCTTGCACAAAGGCGGAGGTAGTGGTCCTGCTGCTGAGTTGTTGCTCTCCTACGGCCTCCTCCACGTCTCCTGATGTACTGGCCTGTCTCCTGGTAGCGCCTCCATGCTCTGGACACTACGCTGACAGACTCGGCAAACCTTCTTGCCACAGCTCGCATTGATGTGCCATCCTGGATGAGCTGCACTACCTGAGCCACTTGTGTGGGTTGTAGACTCCGTCTCATGCTACCACTAGAGTGAAAGCATCGTCAGCTTTCAAAAGTGACCAAAACATCAGCCAGAAAGCATAGGAGCTGAGAAGTGGTCTGTGGTCACCACCTGCAGAACAACTCCTTTATTGGGGGTGTCTTGCTAATTGCCTATAATTTCCACCTGTTGTCTATTCCATTTGCACAACAGCATGTGAAATTGATTGACAATCAGTGTTGCTTCCTAAGTGGACAGTTTGATTTCACAGAAGTGTGATTGACTTGGAGTTACATTGTGTTGTTTAACTGTTCCCTTTAATTTTTTGAGCAGTGTATAATGAAGCGCCTCTCAGCGCCCGCCGTCAGAAATTGTAATGGTGTGTCTGTTTCTGCCCGGACAACGGTAACTTGCTAAATGTGGCTGGCGAACTCCCAGGATTTTACATACAGATGTCACTTGACACATGCATCATCAAGAGCCTACTTCGGCATGTTATGAATTTGTAATACAGACCAAAAATGTCTGATTTTGAATTTTGGATAAGGGATACTCAACCTGTAGTCTCAAATGTGTACTGGGTGTTCAATGACATTATCTATCACGTATCTCAGCATTGACTGTCATAAAAGTCCTGAGTCCGCTTGTATGTATCTCACACTATGGTGTTTGAGTTAGCCTGTCCAGGCACAGATAATCACTCTGTTAACATATTGATATATAATCAGTACGTCCGGTGGTGTTATATACTGAAGCACCTCTCAGCGTCCACCGTTGGTGAATATGATGGTCTGTCTAAATTTGCCCGCACAGTGGTAGTGTTGCTAACTGTGGCTGATGTTTCCCCAGGGTTTTACATACAGATATCACTTAACACATGATATACACACAGCACAGCGTATCTTCACACACATGCGTCCAGAGTTTCCACTGGCCCTCAGCTATATACAATGTCAATGTGCTGCTATGGTGATGGAGTCCCGCACACAGCGGCTGTCAATCTCCGGCTCGTCTCTGATCAGTTATTAACATAAATACACACATATATAAATTTATAAGGGCTCAAATACCCATATTCACAGTGGTTTAACTATTAAAATGAACGGACATGTTTGACACGTGTTCCGCCCTGTCTAACAACCGTTTCGCTTTACAGCTTAATCATAGGGAATCTGAGTAGGCCCCTGTCTTTTATTGGTTGTCAATTTTGGTAGACATTTTGTTGGACCAATCAAAATTCCTATTTGTCATTTATAGTTATACTGGCTCCATAGAAGGGGTTTAAACAAAGAGAGGCACATGTATCAATATGATATTATTAAAACATGATAAATAAACCGTTTAGTACAAAGTACTGTTAAAACATGACAAGTGAACAGTGCAGTATAACATAAATCTGTTAATCACAACCCTATTTACTTCAATTAATATATATGAAGGAGGCAGACATATCAATTCAAAGCTATCCAGGCACAAATTGGAAAATATTGTATTATTAAATTATATCCAGATTGTATGAACATATCACACATGGCTTCATTCGATATGTAGAGGAATAGTGTATCCAGAAGAATGAACCCAAAATTCATCTACATTAATTGCATTTATCTGATACCCACAGAGTTATGGATAATGAAATATTATATTTGAGTATGTACTACTATTATATTCATCCATATCTATTTATCATGAATTTGACTCAAATGTACATAACTCAAGTATTAATTCCCAAGAATTGTTCTATCATATTTATGACAGTGAATTTATGTGTAATTATTGTCCCTCACCCTCTGTGTGAAGTCCCATCCGTAGGATTTCCTCATAAATCATAATATAGATTTCACTAATATACGTTTGTGTTGTTTATTGTATTATGTGATGACATTTTCAATTATGTGATCATACTAATAAACACATTCAGTGTTAGATAGATATATTGGTTGGAAACCAACCAGTGTCAGAAGTGTATAAATAAAATAAATGAAATAGTGTTACAAACAACCACTCGTTATGCCTTATATAGAGGGCATACTACAAATAACAGAAATAAAATAAAGTGCAACCACTCGTGTATTGATATGCAATTCCTGATAGTCAATCGTATTGTAAATTTATAAAAACTGTCCCATTATATACCTCAAATCCATATCTATTCCCATATGGGTGATAATCAGTCTGGGTTTATAAGTTACCGTTCTATTATTCATTAGAGAAAAACACCAAAATTAATATGTTCATTTAATCCATGTGGTTGGAGCCCATTGAGAAGAAAAGTCCATCGACTCTCTCTTCTGAATAATTCTTGCATCAAATTTCAGCCCCTTATTCCCAGCCGTACCTGTTCAATGCCAAACACCTTCAGGTCAGTTAGTCTACCAGCATGTTTCTCATTAAAGTGTTTGGCCACTGTTGTCAGCTGTTTACATTTACTGTGATCTTTCTTGCAGTTTCTGATAAACCCAACATGTTCTAAGACCCTTTGTTTCAAGGGTCTGGTTGTCATTCCAATGTACCTTTTTTCACATGTACAAGTAAGACAATAAATCACCTGTGATGTTTTACAATTGATGTAATCCTTGACTGCATGTGCTTTATTAAATTTGTCCTTGAATTCCAATGTCCTTATCATATAATCACATGCCTTACATTCTCCACATGTGTGTGATCCTGTGATGGTTTTCTTTTTTTATTGTTTAATTGGGCCATAGTGACTATGATCCAAGTCATCTCGCAGATCCAACTGATGGATGGTCTTGGACCCAATTTCTCAACCAAATCCGGGTCTGCTGTTAATATTGACCAATGTTTATGAAGGATTCCTTGGAGCTCCTCCCATTCCACACAGTAATCACCCACAAATCTAATGACATCAGGTTTTTTGTTGTTGTTTTGATCTTATTTGGATGTAATAATAGATTCCTATCCATTTGCTGGGCTTGATACATGGCTATTTGTTCAGACTGTGCCATGTCTGAGCAATTTCTCCTCATTCTGAGGGACTACCCTTTTGGAATACCTTTTAAGACAGGAGGAAAATATGCACTCAACCTGTGTAGTACACAATTCGTAGCCGTATATTTCCTATGAAGATCTGTTGCGATTCGTCCATCATCCATTCTCTTCACTTTCAAATCTAGAAGCGTTACTTCTGTTTCACTCATCTCACAGGTAAGTTTGAGGTTTAGGTTGTTGCTATTCAGTAGATCAATAAATGTAGTCAATTTCTCATGAGGACCATCCCAGAGTATTAGCAGATCATCAATATATCTCATCCATATCAATATATGTTGGGTATACTGTTCCATTGTTTCATGGAAGACTAGTGTCTCCTCCCACCATCCTAAGTATATATTTGCATAGGCGGGGGCACAAGCCACCCCCAGAGCTGTGCCCCTCACCTGCAAGTAATACTTCTCATCAAATACAAAGAAGTTCTTTTGGAGTATGAATGTCAGGAGTTTAATGAGAAATTCCCCAAATTCCGTTCTCCCTTCTTTACTGAGAAGGCAGTGGTAGGGGCCAATGCTAAGAGGCTTGCCTAACCATTAGTGAGTGCATTGTCTGGACCTCTAGATAAATATAAATAGTAAATACTGCTAGTGCATGCATGATAATGTACCAGAATAATAACAGTGCACTGTAGAGAACACACCATAGTCCTGTGTAGTATTGTGCAACATATCATTGTATCATTCAAGAGCACAGTCGGATACCTGATACTTTGAGGAGGGGCTGGGGGTCCAGGCAGTGTGTGCCCACCGGGGGTTACCCTGTGGGCCAGTCCGACCCTGAAGAAAGTGTTAGGTCATTAGGAGACCATTCTAAAGCCAGTCACTCCCTTTGGACCAGAGTAACAATGGGTATGGATTAATAGATCGACAGTCAATAGGTCAACACCATATGGTCAACATGCATTATGTCGACATGTAAAAGGTGACAGTACAAAAGGTTGACATGGAAATGGTTGACACAGATTGAGGCGGGGGGCTGGTGTAATTTTTTTTCTACAGCGGGGTATACTGTGTTCCACAGGGAATACATCGGGGTGTAGAGATGGATCTTGATCCAGAGGCACCAACAGGCTAAAGCTTTACACTGTCCCAGGATGTATTGTGGGGCCTCCTCTATAACCCCGCCTCCAGGCACTGTGAGCTCAGTTTTAGAGTTGGTGCCTGCATGAAGCAGGTCACTTAACAGGGGGGCTGCGCTACGAAGCCCTGAAAAAGCTTTTTAGAAGACTTCTAGGGCTGCAGCACTTCATATGTCAGTGTGACATACTGTGCTGCGGCTACATCACCTCCCCAGCAGCATCGCATACTCCCGCTGGCTCTGTTCCTGGGTACTTGTGGCGGAGACGATCCGGCTCTAGGCACACGGTCACAGACGCTCTCCTGGTTCTCATGGCTGCTACAGAAGGGAGGAGGTAAGAGGGTCCCCCAGGCAGGACCCACCATTAAATCGCGTTCCGATCGCAGTCTAGGGAGATGGACTGCGATGCTGGCGTGAACACTGTCACCAAGCAAAGACCCCACTATATCCACCAGGGCATAGGCGTACAGGTCGGACATACTAATATCCATTTTAATAATACTCCATATTACCAGGTGGCGAAGTCCAGCATAGGGGAGCCGGCGCTTGACCTGTAGCCTCTCCCCCGGCCCAGGTCACCATCTATTGCTGGTGTTCCCGCCCTGGAGCTGGCTCACACTCTCCCTCACTGAGAAGCTGGGCGCCATTTTCTAAAATAGATGCGACTGGTCTCCGGGACTGCAGGGCAAGGTCTCCTTTGTAAACCCGCCTGTACATCAGTGTCGTGGTTTTACAAGCACTTAAGTATTCTACATGTCGATAATAAGACAGCGTTAGTTAAGAACAAGTGTACCTGTGCCAAAACATATTGTGCGAGTATTCTGATATATACATCCGGTTTCAGACCGCGCATTGGCCCTCATTCCGAGTTGATCTCTCACTAGCTACTTTTAGCAGCCGTGCAAACGCATAGTCGCCGCCCACGGGGGAGTGTATTTTCGCTTTGCAGGAGTGCGCACGCCTGTGCAGCCGCGTGGCAGCAAACACATTTTGTGCAGAACAAGATCAGCCCTGCAGTTACTTATTTGTGCGATGCTTGCTGCGACGAAGGTCCCGGTAATGACGTCAGAAACCCGCCCTGCAAACGCCCAGCCACGCCTGCGTTTTTCCAAACACTCCCAGAAAATGGACAGTTGCCACCTAGAAACTCCTACTTCCTGTCAATCTCCTTGCGTCCGCCAGTATATCTGTAACTTTAACCATGCACAGCTGTGCATGTCAGCTGTGCGTTCCAATACTCAAAGCGTTCCTTCTCTAAGCGTCTTGAAAATGAACAGTTAAAAAAACAGATCCTGCATTGGACTGAATTTAACCATCTTACTTTTTCTTCTCATCCTCAGGTATGTTCAAATCTCCCCATGTAATCTGGCTATTGCTATCTGCACGTATGCAAATCATCTTTATTCCAAATGTATGTTCAAATCTCCCCATGTAATCTGGCTATTGCTATCTGCACGTATGCAAATCATCTTTATTCCAAATGTATGTTCAAATCTCCCCATGTAATCTGGCTATTGCTATCTGCACGTATGCAAATCATCTTTATTCCAAATGTATGTTCAAATCTCCCCATGTAATCTGGCTATTGCTATCTGCACGTATGCAAATCATCTTTATTCCAAATGTATGTTCAAATCTCCCCATGTAATCTGGCTATTGCTATCTGCACGTATGCAAATCATCTTTATTCCAAATGTATGTTCAAATCTCCCCATGTAATCTGGCTATTGATATCTGCACGTATGCAAATCATCTTTATTCCAAATGTATGTTCAAATCTCCCCATGTAATCTGGTTATTGCTATCTGCACGTATGCAAATCATCTTTATTCCAAATGTATGTTCAAATCTCCCCATGTAATCTGGCTATTGCTATCTGCACGTATGCAAATCATCTTTATTCCAAATGTATGTTCAAATCATTTGTTAGACAGTTTTGTGATTTATGCTTTTGTTTGTAATTTAAAATACCTGCGTTTCAAAGCTTGGTCAGTGCCGCATATTTAATTAAGGCTCACTGGGCTGGTGTTTGTTTAGTCAATCACTGTGTAATGTAACACCTTTGATTAGTGGGACATTTGCCTCAGCTGTAGTTGGGTCAATTTCCCATAGTGTATCTGTAACTTTAACCATGCACAGCTGTGCATGTCAGCTGTGCGTTCCAATACTCAAAGCGTTCCTTCTCTAAGCGTCTTGAAAATGAACAGTTAAAAAAACAGATAAACAAACATTGAACAGCATCAAGAAAGAAATCTGGAACATTATGTGGCCTCTCCTCACCTCTGCCATGAGAACACCAGGACCAATGCCTACTACTTCTGTGTCCAAAAACATCATGACTGCCCCCGGGACTACCCCTCAAGCTCAGCAGGGAACTGAGGGACGTGCGCATCAGGACCAGACTTTGCTGGGTCAGTTCCATTGGACATTAGTGTGCACCCCACATTCTCACACCCACCCGCACTACTCTCATGAGACCAGGACATTTATATTTTTCACAAAATAATGTTAGTACAGTTTTCCTGCAAATGTGTCTTTTTCTTCTCTTTCTTCTTACACGGTACTTCCACCCCACTGTGTGCTATTCCCGTAATGTGTACCTCCATTGGTTGCACACCCTGCCAGCAGTAACCTATGCAGTGCGCCCAACATGGCTGCCTCGGATGGTTCCCCTGTGGGCGGGGTGTGCTTCATTTGGATCTTTCCATGCAGGGTATAGCATACTCCTACACACGTGTCAGTTCTCCCATACATGCATTTGGCCCCTGTATGGCTCATCTCCCACTGTGTAACCTTGTAGTGCGCCCAACATGGCTGCCTTATCTGGTGCGCTTGTGGATGGGATGAAAAATGCGTGGACCTGATGTTTTTATTGGAACCCTACTCTGAACTTAAGGACTCTGCAATCTCCCCATTTTATGTTCTCTTCTAGGGGTGGACTATTCCACCCTGGGTAATCCTACGCAGTGCGCCTAAGATGGCTGCCGCACCTGGTGCCTTGTGATGGTGGAACACACAACCCCTGGAGGTTATTACTCAAAATGCCTACACCAATCATGCATTATTCTTTCTGTGTCTTTGTCTGTGTGGTTTATCTTTTGATGTAATACTTAAATCTTCTGTATTATGTGCATTGTGTGAGTTCTAGTTGGCGCCGCGGATGGCTGCCTCGGTGCTGCTCTGCCAAGCAGCCTTAGTTTTTAGTCTTAAATGTATAATATGTCTACTGTACAGTTGCATATGTGCAGTATGAACTCATATGTGTAATGTTTGTAATGTATGCTACGTTTTTTCCTCCATGTTGCTGCTTGGCGATGCATTGTACCACAAAGAATTCCTAGTGTACGTGAGTACACCTGGCCAATAAAGCTGATTGTGATTCTGATTCTGACTGAAAGCGTTGCTAGAACCTGTGCAAAACCACAAAGCTCTTTGTACTTGTACGATGCGCCTGTGCATTGCGGTGCATACGCATGCGCAGATTAGCCCTGTTCTGCCATGTTCGCTGCGCTGCGAAAATCCGTAACGAGCGATCAACTCGGAATGACCCTCATTGTTTTATACACTGCTCAAAAAAATAAAGGGAACACTTAAACAACACAATGTAACTCCAAGTCAATCACACTTCTGTGAAATCAAACTGTCCACTTAGGAAGCAACACTGATTGACAATCAATTTCACATGCTGTTGTGCAAATGGAATAGACAACAGGTGGAAATTATAGGCAATTAGCAAGACACCCCCAATAAAGGAGTTGTTCTGCAGGTGGTGACCACAGACCACTTCTCAGCTCCTATGCTTTCTGGCTGATGTTTAGGGCACTTTTGAAAGCCGGCGGTGCTTTCACTCTAGTGGTAGCATGAGACGGAGTCTACAACCCACACAAGTGGCTCAGGTAGTGCAGCTCATCCAAGATGGCACATCAATGCAAGCTGTGGCAAGAAGGTTTGCTGTGTCTGTCAGCGTAGTGTCCAGAGCATGGAGGCGCTACCAGGAGACAGGCCAGTACATCAGGAGATGTGGAGGAGGCCGTAAGAGGGCAACAACCCAGCAGCAGGACCGCTACCTCCGCCTTTGTGCAAGGAGGAACAGGAGGAGCACTGCCAGAGCCCTGCAAAATGACCTCCAGCAAGCCACAAATGTGCATGTGTCTACTCAAATGATCAGAAACAGACTCCATGAGGGTGGTATGAGGGCCCGACGTCCACAGGTGGGGGTTGTGCTTACAGCCCAACACCGTGCAGGACGTTTGGCATTTGCCAGTGAAAACCAAGATTGGCAAATTCGCCACTGGCACCCTGTGCTCTTCACAGATGAAAGCAGGTTCTCACTGAGCACATGTGACAGACGTGACAGAGTCTAGAGACGCAAGGGGAATGTTCTGCTGCCTGCAACATCCTCCAGCATGACCGGTTTGGCAGTGGGTCAGTAATGGTGTGGGGTGGCATTTCTTTGGGGGTCTGCACAGGCCTCCATGTGCTCGCCAGAGGTAGCCTGACTGCCATTAGGTACCGAGATGAGATCTGAGAATGCTGATTTATATACAGGAATGAAAAGCTATACCTTATACACACTTTAAATAAACTTTACCATGGAGCCGCTGCGGCCGCTAAACTTAATACACACTCTACGTACTTTTTACGCTGTTAGTGTACAGAGTCCCGTACCAAGTATGGACTTTGCGCACAAACGCCGTGCTGACGGTACAAAGTACACACAGCGCGTACACACCCAATGAATACACTTTAAACCTTATGCAGCAATGCAGTGTGATGCTATTACACTTTAAACCTTAGCAGGGAAAGAAAGACACAACACCAGTCTGTAGTTAAACCACTGGGTTCCGACACCACAGCGTATTATTGCTGAAAGGGGGTTACAATATAAACAATACAATACAACAGAATAATGGCTACATTCAATGGTACATACGTGATTGGATTCGCCACGCTACCCGGTCCGGTCCTCGGTCATCTGATAGATAACTTTGTGAGTCTTTTGTCTAACCAGGCCTGCTGCAGGCTCTCTTTAAACAATTAATCCAAAACATAACACAATGGACACTGTAATCTCTTTGTCCATTGGACACAGGGATGGTCATTTACAGTACAGGAGAGGTCATAGGTCGGTTTAAATAGGTGGGCGATGTCTGTTCCAACTGCTCTTGTGGGTGGTCTCCTCTGGATTCCCGCCGCATACATAATGTACAGTAAATACAGTTTATATCTATATTTTGCTCCTGCACATAACTATCCGCAGGAACATGCGATCTTTCTCAAACCAACACCGGAATGTTACCCTTAAAATACTCTTCAGCTGGATACCAAACACCACCTTGTAACCTTGTTCTGTCCCCTCCTATCCTGTAAAGGTGAATCCCTTTGTTCTGTTACCATTTAAACTGCTGTTACTTTCTGGTGTGGTGCAGGGAGACTATGTGTACATTGTGCACTATTTGGATTAAATATGTAGTGTGTTTTGATAGCCTTCCATGCGTTCACAAACTCTACCGTAAATACTCATACCACGCGCTAATACGCAGGACCGCGGGAGCGACCATACGCAAATTGCGAATATGCGCATGCACAGCAGAGCAAGTACGCGCACGGAGGCCATCTGTGTGTAGTTTGTACATGATGTGTGTACTGCAATATTTTTTGACTTTGACAGTCCACTCTTTGGCAGTCACCAATAACTGCCACTATCTAATCACTAAACAGAAAAATATCTATACAATATCTACACAAGTTTTGGATGGTCGGGGGAGAGTTGTAGGTAGGAAATGTATGACCTAGTGGGATAGTATAAAGCATGTATGTATGAATCCATGTCTGAGGGGCATGTATCATCGTGCCGTATATGTTCTAGATAAGCTTCGAGGTATTGTGAAGTATACATTAAATCCTTCTCATCCCATATTAAGGGTCTGTAAATGGGCCAACAAACACTACCGAGCTCTTTTCGGCTTCTTGTTCCAACAAATGGGGTGCACATTTAGTTGATGATACATGGAGGGGAAACATATGTGAGTGCTAGTATATGTGGATATCACCTGTCGACTATGTGTGTTGTTAACTGGAGGTTGCAGAGATGAAGATAAGACACATATCTAAAATAAATTCACATAAACATTTTGGGTAGGGCTGATGTCTTTTCCGGATGGATGTATCTGGGCAGAGGGGGAAACAAAAGAAAAACGGGTGAAAGAAACAGGCCATGAAATTCATTTGCAATCCTTATCATAACACTGTCTCTATGGATGGGTCATAAATTAAATCTGCTGCTATAACAGCGACCTCGCTCCTTAGACTCATCAACTTTGTGCCGTGCTTGCGCCGCGTCAGAATTCGAACACACCTAAATATCGAACCAATAATTATGACGACTCCCAGGATACAAAGGAGAAACTTCCCTACACTCATAATAACATTTTGAGCCCATTCTCCTAAACCTGAGAACCAATTTCGTGGGTTCAACCATGAGACCCAGCCGTTCAGTTCATTACTCACAGTCGCTAAGGTAAGGTTGTGCTTCCTCCTGAACTCCCACTTCAACTGCAAGATATCGTCCATCTTTTGATCGATGATCTCCGTGGGGTCGTCAGTGCTGTTCGTGATATACGTACAGCACTTCACACCATATTGAGTTGCCAGAGTAACACAGTACCCACCTGTCACGGCTGTGATATAATTAAGGACCATCCTGTGCTGAATCAGTTCCTGCTTGTAAGCTTGTAACTCCCTTCCCGTATACCTGAAATACCTGAAGGTGTCATCATACGGGTGATGTCTAATGCGAGAAGGAATTGAATCCCGATGGATTTGTGGATAAAATCAGAGGCTGCGTGCTCTGTCCTATCTATGAGGTGTCTCTTGATGATGTGTTCATAGTGAGTATGAGTATAAGGAGCCTAAGCACTGCGGTGAACGTCTTTCATCTTATCATGGGTTATGGTCATGACCTCTGGCAGTACTCTCCCAATATAACACAATCCCTCTGAGCTTGGGGCAAGCCACTTGTACGCCTTCCTCCCACATATGAAATAAGCATCATCTGGGAGAACATAGGGGACAAAATATAACATCACCATATTACAAACTTTCCAAGTGAAGACACCAATCCCTAGTTCTCTCATCTGCTCAGTACAAGTATCGGGCTGGATGATATGAGCACAATACCCTGGCGATACTTTTCCAACCCACATGGTCTTGCTTCCACGAGTATACCTATACCGAAAATACCTCCCACTGTTGGCTATTTGGCGTACAAGTTCAGAGTCTATGGGTATCCTATCAGCTCTGTGTGAAAAGGTCATTGTCTGGTTATTCCACGTCACTTCCCAATTTCCCAGTTTTCGGTAATTGGAAATATTGAAACTCAATAAGGACCTGTCTACATGATACTGGTGGAGCTTCAAACTAGGGGGCCTAGAAATATTGAATTTCTTGTCCACCGGTCTCCCACCCCGTAATCCGAGTACCTCATCTATTGCTAAAGGGTACGGTACTAATCCTGACTTGCTCTGACCTTGAGGTACCTGTGAGCACACCCAGCATTCTGTCTGGTTTAAGACCTTACCCACTAGTGAGTGGTAATCACTCAACGGATGACGGTCCATGTCGATATTAAGGTTGGACTGACATCTCTGGATGCACCCATCCTCAACTATATTCTCACAATTCCTACAAATACAATATTCATCAGACAATAACCCCTCACAGTGCCTCCGAGCTCCCTGACTACCAGAGCGCTTACTGATGCCAGCATTTACTAAAGTGATGTGCTGCTCCTGAGATCCTACAAATTCATACTTGCCATCAGAACCCATTCCAGATCCCTGCTCGACCTCTCTGGGACCCTCACCAAAACAAACTGTCCTTATCAAAACCAGAATTACTAACAGAACCCGACACGCAGTCTCTTGTGATCGATCCATTTCGTTAGGGGAAAGGAGGAAAATAAGAAGGAGAAAAGAAAGGAAAAATACGGGGGGAGGTGAAAAAAAAGAAAGTGGTACGACAACCATTCTAGCTCTTGTTACTCTCTGTGCTCAGATGCCTTTCAACAGTCCTGCCTCTCAACTTTCCCGGAACAAACACTCCAGTGATACGAGATTCTCTACACTCTGCTCTTTGTCACGAGTTCTCTCCGGGTCAGCGACCTTCTTGCAGTGGGACGAGTGGATCCAAGTCTCTCTTTCGGTGACCTTCAATGCTGTTGTGCTGTTAACAAGACTTGATACGGTCCTTCCCACCTGTCTATGAGGCAACCTAAGCGTAAGAAATTTCGAATCATCACATAATCCCCAGATTCAATGTCATGACAATTACTGTTCGGTAGGTCAGGAATCACCAACTTTAAATTTCTTTGTTGATTTCTCAGCTGCTGGCTCATCCCAACCAAATATTTCACAGTCACTTCATTATTACATTTCAAATCATCCTGGGGGTCTATCATTACATGAGGTTGTCGACCAAAAAGAATTTCAAAGGGTGATAGGTTAAGGGGAGACCTGGGAGTGGTTCTGATGCTGTACAATACTAGTGGCAAAGCTTCTGGCCACGACAATCCAGTTTCAGCCATTAATTTGCTCAGCTTGTTCTTAATAGTGCTATTCACTCTCTCCACCTTTGCACTCGCCTGTGGACGGTACGGAGTATGCAGCTTGCTATTAATTCCCATAAGCTTGCACATGACCTGAAAGACTTCACCTGTAAAGTGGGTACCCCTATCACTTTCAATTATTCTAGGGATACCATATCTGCACACAAATTCCTGCACAATTTTCTTTGCAGTGAACATAGCAGTATTTGTGGCAGCAGGGAACGCTTCTACCCAGTTGGAAAATACATCAATACAGACTAACACATATTTTAAATTCCTACAGGGTGGTAACTGTATGAAATCGATTTGTAGTACCTGAAAAGGTCCGTCTGTTGGAGGGAAATGGGATGGCTCTGTTGGTATTGTCTTACCAATATTCTTCCTCAAGCAAGTAAAACATGTCATTGCTCTCTTACCTGCATGAGAATAGAATCCTGGCGCACACCAGTAGGCTCTCACCAGCTTTCACATACCCTCTTTACCCAGATGAGTCAGACCGTGTGCCGCCTCAGCTAAGCTTGGAAGATATGCTCTGGGGGCTACTGGCTTACCCTGTCCACCTGTCCACAGTCCTGAGGATTCCTGGCCATATCCCTTTGACCTCCAGACTGCCTTTTCCTGTAAAGAGCCCAAATCTTGCATTTTGTTTAACTGTTGTGTATTATCAGTTGTGTGAAGCGAAAAGAGAGGGGAAATAATAAAAAGAAAATTTGTCAGATTTGCGTTCACCATCAGGCTGTCACACCATCATGCATATCGGTGTCTATGCACAGTCTCCCTTCACCAGTATTCTCATTCTCCACCCTTTGTGCATGACCAGGCACACTGCATTAATACTGGTGTCCCTATGCTGGTGAGATATACTGGATTTGGGCAGAACTCTGAAGGACCGAGTAGGCATGTGGCTTTTGAACTGTAATCCTGTCGGTGAACGTAAGAGATGAAGAGGAAACTTTGAAGAAAGATCACATAGAAATTAGTAACGGGTAAATTTATAGAGGCAAAGAATATTTTACAAGATTTGACATCTGGATTGGGCACTACGGGGAATGATTCTCTACTCGGTCTGTTCCCTTAAAAAAAATTCTATGTGTGTTATATCTCTACTGGGACTATCCCAGCCATCAATCCAGTGTCCTGTCCATTCTAAGTTCTTAGGGAACCCGGTATCTTTGAGATAATTTCCTTTACCTGTGATGGACATGCATCTAGAACAGTGAAATGCAACATTAGCCTTCGTGGGTATCCAACATACTTTGTGCTTCCTGGGCGGGAGCACTCTATATGTATACCATCTCTAACAAACCTTCTGTTAAGTTAATTAGAGGTCACTTCTGCTAGAGAAAGAAGCAAAAGTTTAGAGACCTCTTCCCAACCCCAGTAAGTTCTGTCAAAAGGGTATAGTTGCATTTATTCTGTTCTTCCTATTAACCGAATCTGTGTTTTCTATATGGCTTGTGATTCCTTACTATATGTCCCTTGATCCCGTCTATGTGTTTAATAACGTGGCTTGTTTTCTCTGTCTAGGGGTCTATATTGACTATGTGTTCTACTATATCTACAATCTTTGGTAAAATGCCCTTCCTTCTTACAAGTGTAACATATCCTAGGTCTTTTCTTACTATCTGGGTTTTGGGGTTTAGGTTGATGAGGCTTTGGTGTAAGAGCCTGTATTCTTTCAATCCTCAGGTTCTCCTCCTGTTGTTTTCTACTCCTAACAATATTCTTATGATGTTCAATTGCACACGCTCTAACACAAGCTACTGTGGCCCCTCTCCAATTAGGCAAAGATGCTTGTACCCTGTCCCTAACTGCCTTTTTGAGTCCGTCCATTAGCACAGAGACAGCCACTTCCCTGTAATTCGCATCGTTCCCTGTATCTGATACCCCAATGTATCTATCCATTATTTGTAGGGCCCGATGGAAATATTCAGATGTCGTTTCATTTTCCCTCTGTTTTATGGAGAAAATTCTTCTCCACTTAATGGGGAAACACAACTCTAGTTGCCTATTAATTCGTTCTACATTTTCTTGATTGTTTCTGTCAGTCATAGGACTATCCGACTCTAATCTACAATCAGTGATAAATTTTGTGGTGTCAATATTAGGGGGTAGGCACGCTTTCAAAAATGTCCGCCAGTGTTGGTTTGTCGGTTCATACGCATTACCTAGATCTCTGATAAACTTTTGACATCTGGCTAAATGCTTCCGAGGGTCGGGGAATTCTGAAATGATTGATCGCAGGTCATCTCTGGGCCACGGGCAATACATTGCATTATTCCTGGTGAGGACTACTCCCTGACTATCTGTTCCCCCATTGGGAGTTACTATCTACAAAACAGGGTGTAATTCTACCATTCCGTTCCTAGGGGGTCATTCCGAGTTGTTCGCTCGCAAGCTGCTTTTAGCAGCTTTGCACACGCTAAGCCGCCGCCTACTGGGAGTGAATCTTAGCTTATCAAAATTGCGAACGAAAGATTAGCAAAATAGCGAATAGACACTTCTTTGCAGTTTCTGAGTAGCTCCAGACTTACTCGGCATCTGCGATCAGTTCAGTGCTTGTCGTTCCTGGTTTGACGTCACAAACACACCCAGCGTTCGCCCAGACACTCCTCCGTTTCTCCAGCCACTCCCGCGTTTTTCCCAGAAACTGTAGCGTTTTTTCACACACTCCCATAAAACGGCCTGTTTCCGCCCAGAAACACCCACTTCCTGTCAATCACATTACGATCACCAGAACGAAGAAAAAACCTCGTAATGCCGTGAGTAAAATACCTAACTGCATAGCAAATTTACTTGGCGCAGTCGCACTGCGGACATTGCGCATGCGCATTAGCGACTAATGGCTCCGTTGCGAGAAAAAAATAACGAGCGAACAACTCGGAATGACCCCCTTAATCTGTTTACTATGAGGTGTTGTTGTCTCTGTGCAATAAACTGTCTCATACTTACCGGTAGCTGTGACCTCACTAGTTCTTTAATTGGGGAATATTGTTACTGCACTACCTGGTTGGACAGGCCCCACCTGAGTTTCTTGCAAAGTGACTGCTTGGAGGAGAGCTGCGATTTGGCTGGATCCTTCATCTTCCTGTGACCTATAACCTTGAAAAGACTTCAAAACAGGATACATCTTGCAAAAATTAGGGTTAATACATTGTTTTTTCATACTACTATCATTTACGGATATACCATTGACTGTAGCCATCTCTTCCACTTCGACCTGTGTCGACAATGGTGTGTTTGTGTTCTCATTCCCGCTAGGTTTTGAACCTGTTTTGCGAATTAGTTCCCTTTGCATATCCCCCTCTTGCTGCCATAAAATTAAACAATCATTATGTCTAATCCTTTGTTTTCTGGATTTAAGAAGACATATTTTACTGCTTACATTCTGCTGTACCTCTGGTTCAAAGCTGCCCACCCTAGGGTATGGTACCCTATCTTTGTTAGTCATACATACCCATTCATTGCAAAAAGCCTCCGTGTGTGAACCATACTTTTCACACATAATAAACCTTGCTGACCCTCTCGGTCGCACTTCTTCAGCCTGAACTCTGGCTGCTGAACGCCCACTGCTTGTGCAATTGGATCCCATCGCGGACTTTTTGCCAATAAACGCAATCCCCAATGCACACCAGAGATAGACGGTGAAAGACACCTAGCGCTTTCACTCGCTCCTTCTCCGCTGAGTACCACGACTCCAATAGTGACCACCGCGTACCCAGTGAGGCCCTATCGGTTTCTATTTACTGGAAGTGTTTAGGAGTGACTTACCTATTCCAGTAAATATACACCGCTGGAGATTTTCCTGAGAGAGACCAGCGAAAACTGCCTATAACCTTATACACAAATCACACTTGCGTATGCTCTATACAGCACTAATGGAACCGCGATTTTACTCAAAAGCTCTTAAAGGGGTATCCAGTTGCGCTATATAAATCGCACCCACAAATGCGCGGTCCAATCGCACAGCATATAGGTACTTGTTACCCATCTGCCGTACAACCACGGGTCGTTGTACAAACTGCGACCCTCAGCCCGGAGCGTAATACAAAAACCTTTTTACTTCAATCACTATCACGCTCCTCTGCAAATCACCTCACGATTTGCGTATTTCAATCTATATTAACGTGAGTCAGCCACTTCACGCCACCAAGCCTCTACTTACTCAGTGTAACACGGGACCCGACTTCCGGAGTTCAATACGTTCACTCTTACATTCGCTCACTCAAATATACTTTGTTTTTCTGTACAGTAAATGTGGACTCATTCAGATTGGCAGCTTTACCCCCAGAGGCAATTTAAATAAAAATTATTTATATAAAAAAAAATTTTATACAATTTTTTTTTAAAAACCGGGTAGTTTTGTGCTATTGTAGCGTGGCTACTCTCCCACCTTTAAACTAAACGAACTATTGTGTAATTTGTACTTAACGCCCGTACTCTTATGCAATTTGCGTAAACACGCGACCGTGCGTGTCTCTTACGCCGCGTGTGCAGTTCCATACTTTGTCCGAGACACGTGTACAAAACCGTACGTCCGCAGTAGCACAAATCATACAACTCTATAAATGTGAGCAATAAAACTACTATTGCCCACTAAACACAACACAGTTTCTTTCTGTATAAACCTTTACAACTAGGCCAGACTGTGTTTGTGCTTTTACGCTTACTTCCTTAAATATTTATTTTAGTTTTAACCATATAGCAACAAATATCTCCGGTTTCACACAGGTCTAAATGAATCTAGCAATCTGAATGTTATGGCAACAATGTGAGGGTATACAAAGAGTATGGGTGCTGTGTACGCCTTTGGCGTAAAAAAAGATTCACAGATTTTTAAATAGTTTTTTTTTCTGTTTACCTTACGGGTTCTACCAGCATCTCTACAAACCATACAGAGCAGACGCCATCTAATCAGTAAATAACTAGGGTTTTCAGTGTATACATCGACCAGTAAAAGGATACTGTCCAGGAGTTGGCGGCTGCTTTAGTCCAGGTCTGGGAGGAGATCCCTCAGGAGACCATCCACCATCTCATCAGGAGCATGCCCAGGCATTGTAGGGAGGTCATACAGGCACGTGGAGGCCACACACACTACTGAGCCTCATTTTGACTTGTTTTAAGGACATTACATCAAAGTTGGATCAGCCTGTAGTGTGTTTTTCCACTTTCATTTTGAGTGTGACTCCAAATCCAGACCTCCATGGGTTAATAAATTTGATTTCCATTGATAATTTTTCTGTGATTTTGTTGTCAGCACATTCAACTATGTAAAGAACAAAGTATTTAATAAGAATATTTCATTCATTCAGATCTAGGATGTGTTATTTTAGTGTACCCTTTATTTTTTTGAGCAGTGGGTATATATATACTTATATATATATATATATATATATATATTCATATAATAATCCAATGCAATTTTATTGTCATGAAAATAATTATCTGCATTGCAAACTTTAATTATCTGCATTGCAAAATTGCTATGTCAGGCATGTCCAAACTGCGGCCCTCCAGCTGTTGTGAAACTACATATCACAGCATGCCCTGACACAGTTTTGCTGTCAGAGAATGCTAAAGCTGTGTCAGGGCATGCTGGCATGTGTAGTTTCACAACAGCTGGAGGGCCGCAGTTTGGACATGCCTGTGCTATGTGATTTCACTGCAGTGTATTCCAGATATATCTATCACTGTATACTGTACCCTAGGGGACTAGGTGCGTCTTGGTCAATATATAGTGCGTCACAGTATTTACCTATTACATGTATTCTACTGTGTAATACCGGATTAATTTGCAGGTGTTGTGTACTGGGTACTCAGCCACATGCTAATGGATTTATTCGCAGGTATTGTACTCTGTCTGGCTTCATCGTACTAAACCGCTCTCTGTTGCATTTGTGTATAATGTTTAACATGTAGGGCAGTAGATCTGGGGACACTCCTTCATCCCGCAGAGCATGCGCAATGGATTTACCTGAGGGGGAAGTTTGTGTGATGGTCTGTGTACTATATCTCATACATCTCCCAGTCAGTCTGCAGTTCCTGTAATCAATCAGGAGCCAACCTAGGCTGCGTTCTCAAACCTACTGGGTTCTCTATCCATTGAAAGCACAAGCTCTACACCTGGTTGTACAATCTCTCCTGGAAACAAGAGTGGTAGTGCCGGTACCTCTGTCCCAGAAAGGCAGTGGATACTACTCGACCCTGTTTCTAGTCTCGAAACCTGATGGGTCTTTCCGGCCTATTCTCAACCTTAAATCACTGAACAAGTTTGTAAGAGTGTCCAAGTTCCGTATGCAAACACTGCACTCAATTGTACTGGCCATGGAACCCGGAGACTATATGGTATCCCTGGATATACAAGATGATTACCTGCATATGCCTATTGCCATATAGCATCAGCTATATCTGCGGTTTGCTATTGGCAACCTACACTATCAGTTACAGTCTCTGCCATTTGGACTGGCTATGGCTCCTCGGATCTTCACCAAGGTCATGGCCGTAATGACGACACATCTCCGTCGCCAGGGAGTCAGGATCCTGCTGTATCTAGACCACTTGATGATTCTGGCAAACTCCCAAGATGTCCCCTCAGTCATCTGCAACTGACGGTACACTTCCTACAAGCCCACAAGTGGCTCGTCAACTGGAAGAAATCCTTGCTGGTCCCTGCTCAGAGCATGGTGCACTTGGCGGCACTGCTGGACACACACAGTCAAAGACTGTTTCTGTCTCCAGAGAAGGTCCTGAAACTTCAGGACAGGATCAGATACTTCCTCTCTCACCCAAGAGTGTCGATACACTCGGCGATGCAAGTACTAGTCCTCATGGTGTCGGCTTTCAACATGGTTGAGTACGCTCAATTTCATTCCCGCCCTCTACAAAGGTTACTCCTTTCCAAATGGGATGACCTGCCTCATCGGATCAGGTCTCAAATGATCTCCTTGACTCCAGAAATTTGTCTGTCACTGAGCTGGTGGCTACAGTACCAGCAGTTGAGCAGGGGCCGTCCCTTCTGGATCCCCAACTGGGTCCTACTGACTACGGATGCCAGTCTGAGGGGTTTGGGCGCAGTGCTGGATCAACACTCTCTCCAGGGTTGGTGGACCAAGGATGAATCTCTCCTCCCGATAAACATTCTGGAATTGCAGGCAGTGTTCAATGCTTTGACTCTTGCCCTGCCTCTGATACAGAACAGACCTGTTCAAGTACAATCAGACAATGCCACCACAATGGCATACATAAACCATCAAGGTGGCACTCAAAGCTGCATGGCAATGATGGAAGTGTCAAAAATCCTTTGTTGGGCGGAACGCCATCTGCCAGTAATATCGGCAGTGTTCATTCCAGGAGTCCTCAACTGGGAAGCGGATTTCCTCAGTCGTCAGGACGTACACGCCGGAGAGTGGAGTCTTCTTCAGGAAGTCTTTCAACTCCTAATGCACAAGTAGGGTCTACCAGATGTAGACCTGATGGCGTCACCACACAATCACAAAGTTCTGGTCTTCGGATCAAGAACAAGGGATCCTCAAGCAGTGTTCGTGGATGCACTGGCAATTCCATGGAACTTTCGGTTGCCATACGTGTTCCCTCCAGTGTCACTTCTGCCCAGGGTACTACAGAAGTTCAGGCAAAAAGGAGGAATACCACTTCTAGTCGCTCCAGCATGTTCCAGACGGCATTGGTTCTCAGACCTGCAGGGTCTATCGATAGAGCGTCCTCTTCTACTTCCTCAACGCCTAGACCTCCTCATTCAGGGCCCTTGTGTCTACCCGCCGACCTGGCCATACTGGCTTTGACGGCGTGGCTCTTGAAGCTTCACTCCTGAGGGCCAACGGATTCTCCGAGGCGGTTATCCAAATTATGCTAAAGGCCCGCAAACCGGATTCTGCACTGATTTTTTATAGGGTCTGGAAATCTTACTTCCCCTGGTGTGCTGCTAAGACTTCTGGCTTATTTGCAACAAGGCCTGGATTTAGGTTCACATATCTGCCTTGTCGGTGTGGTTTCAAAGAAAAATTGCATCTATACCTGACGTTCATACATTCACTCAGGGCGTACTGCGGATTCAGCCTCTCCATGTCTCTCCTGTGGCTCCATGGGATTTGTCTGTTGTCATGCATGGCCTGCAAGAGTCTCCATTTGAACCTCTTGAGTCAGTGGACCTTAAACGGCTCACAGCCAAGTTCCTGTTTCTGCTGACTATTGCCTCTGCTAGAAGGGTGTCAGACTTAGGCGCTTTATCCTGTCGTCCACCCTTTTTGATATGTAATCGTGACCGAGCAGTTCTTAGAACTCGCCCTGGTTATTTACCTCAGGTGGTGTAATATTTTCACCTTAACCAAGAGATTGTGGTTCCAGCCTTCATCTCTTCCTAATTGTCCTCCAAAGAACGGTCTTTGGATGTGGTACGGGCTCTCCGTATATATGTGGAGAGGACTGTCTCTATTAGGAGATACCCTGTTTGGTTTCCACAAACGTGGCTGGCCTGCGAATAAGCAATCCTTCGCCAGATGGATTAGAATGGTGATTGCACAAGCTTATGCGCAGGCTGGACTCCCAGCTCCTGCTGCTATTAAAGCCCATTCTACTCGGTCTGTTGGACCCTCTTGCGCGGCCCGTCGTGGCGCGTCCGCAGGACAGTTGTGCAAGGTGGCTACGTGGTCCTCAGTGAACACGTTTATGAGGTTCTATGACTTTGATCGTTCCGCCTCCCAGGATGCTTCCTGTGGACGCCGGATTCTCATACCCGCTAAGGTGCATCCCCTCCCTTGAGGAACTGCTTTAGGACATCCCTGATGTATTCCCTGTGGAAGACAGTGTACCCCACTGCAGAAAAGGAGATTTATGGTAGACTTACCATTGTTAAATCTCTTTCTGCGAGGTACACTGGGTTCCACAGGGCGCCCAACTGACGCACTTAGCTTCTTTGGGTTTGTATAGCATTAGCCACTGGTCCCTTCTCATGTCGTGAGAATGTGTGTCTATGTGACTAACATCTGCCTTCTCTTTTACCTGCTCCTGCATTGGACTTGTTAACGAACCTGAGCTCCCAGTGCCTGGAGGCGGGGCTATAGAGGAGGCCCCAAAGCATCCTGGGACAGTCTAAAGCTTTAGCCTGTGTGCCTCTGGATCAAGATCCATCTCTACATCCCTATGTATTCCCTGTGGAACCCAGTGTACCTCGCAGAAAGAGATTTAACCATGGTAAGTCTACCATAAATCTCTTTTTTATGTTTAGCCATATGTGACCCCAATTAGCAGAAACGTGTACCCCTCGCAGTCTCTCTTTGCTCGACACTCTTTGGGCAAGGTTACTATTCCCAATCATAGTCCACGTGTATAATAAATCAAGCTAAAGTTGAAAAAAACCTTTAAAAAAAAAATGTCAGCCATTGTCATTTCGACCCCTATAACCTGTCGACCTTTTGTACTGTCTACATTGTACTTGTCCACCTTTTGAACCTGTCGACCATGCCCTCTTGACTGTCAATCTATCATCCGGAAGCCAGTACCTACTATCACAGCATGTCTTATTAATATCTTATTGAATCACAGATTGTAATATTGGCAATGTGAGGCAGAGACCCCAATGTCAGTGAATAATCTCAACAACGTATATTTCTGTTACAGGCTGACAACATGGAATCCTGTATACGTTGTATTACTTGTAGATACGTATGCTCTGTAATGCTGTATGTGGACATGTTTTAAGTTTTAACAGGTAATTGTCATAAATAAAAATGTACATATCTAGAGTTTCTCTATATAATGTAGAATGATGTCTTTTTATGCGTCAAGGTTTGGAAT
The DNA here is from genome assembly GCF_028390025.1 of Pseudophryne corroboree. Taxonomy (NCBI): domain Eukaryota; kingdom Metazoa; phylum Chordata; class Amphibia; order Anura; family Myobatrachidae; genus Pseudophryne; species Pseudophryne corroboree. Next base: position 93,256,465 of record NC_086446.1, read on the forward strand.
TGTTATAGAATTAGATGAGAGGTGGCATTTTTTTAAATAAAGATCAAACCCAAGAGGTCAAATATTGCGCTACATGTTTTTTTCTGTAGAAGTAGCAATGCTACAGAGGTATCATTTTTACGAACCAAAATTGATCTGCACCTTTAGGTAACCCGTTACGTTAATTCATATTCCATCCACAAAAATAATTTAGAGATCCTTTAATGACCACTTTGTGACCGCTGAAGCCACTGTTACTGGTATTAGTCCAGGACAAGGGTTCCTAGGAGCTGTTATAGTGGATAGAATACAAGGAAAAAATAAGATTTTACTCACCGGTAAATCTATTTCTCGTAGTCCGTAGTGGATGCTGGGAACTCCGTAAGGACCATGGGGAATAGACGGGCTCCGCAGGAGACTGGGCACTCTAAAAGAAAGATTAGGTACTATCTGGTGTGCACTGGCTCCTCCCTCTATGCCCCTCCTCCAGACCTCAGTTAGGATACTGTGCCCGGAAGAGCTGACACAATAAGGAAGAATTTTGAATCCCGGGTAAGACTCATACCAGCCACACCAATCACACCGTATAACTCGTGATACTATACCCAGTTAACAGTATGAAATATAACTGAGCCTCTCAACAGATGGCTCAACAATAACCCTTTAGTTAGGCAATAACTATAAACAAGTATTGCAGACAATCCGCACTTGGGATGGGCGCCCAGCATCCACTACGGACTACGAGAAATAGATTTACCGGTGAGTAAAATCTTATTTTCTCTGACGTCCTAGTGGATGCTGGGAACTCCGTAAGGACCATGGGGATTATACCAAAGCTCCCAAACGGGCGGGAGAGTGCGGATGACTCTGCAGCACCGAATGAGAGAACTCAAGGTCCTCCTAAGCCAGGGTATCAAATTTGTAGAATTTTGCAAACGTGTTTGCCCCTGACCAAGTTGCAGCTCGGCAAAGTTGTAAAGCCGAGACCCCTCGGGCAGCCGCCCAAGATGAGCCCACCTTCCTTGTGGAATGGGCTTTTACTGATTTAGGATGCGGCAATCCAGCCGCAGAATGCGCCAGCTGAATTGTGCTACAAATCCAGCGAGCAATAGTCTGCTTAGAAGCAGGAGCACCTATTTTGTTGGGTGCATACAGGATAAAAAGCGAGTCGGTTTTCCTGACTCCAGCCGTCCTGGAAATATAAATTTTTAAGGCCCTGACTACGTCCAGTAACTTGGAATCTTCCAAGTCCCTATTAGCCGCAGGCACTACAATAGGTTGGTTCAAGTGAAAAGCTGATACCACCTTAGGGAGAAACTGGGGACGAGTCCTCAATTCTGCCCTATCCATATGGAAAATCAGATAAGGGCTTTTACATGACAAAGCCGCCAATTCTGACACACGCCTGGCCGAAGCCAAGGCCAATAACATGACCACTTTCCACGTGAGATATTTCAGATCCACAGTTTTAAGTGGCTCAAACCAATGTGATTTCAGGAAACTCAACACCACGTTGAGATCCCACGGTGCCACAGGAGGCACAAAAGGGGGGCTGAATATGTAGCACTCCCTTGACAAAAGTCTGAACTTCAGGCAGTGAAGCCAGTTCTTTCTGGAAGAAAATCGACAGAGCCGAAATCTGGACCTTAATGGAACCCAATTTTAGGCCCATAGTCACTCCCGACTGTAGGAAGTGCAGAAAACGACCCAGCTGAAATTCCTCTGTTGGGGCCTTCCTGGCCTCACACCACGCAACATATTTTCGCCAAATACGGTGATAATGGTTTGCGGTTACTTCTTTCCTGGCTTTTATCAGCGTAGGAATGACTTCCTCCGGAATGCCCTTTTGCTTTAGGATCCGGAATTCAACCGCCATGCCGTCCAACGCAGCCGCGGTAAGTCTTGGAACAGACAGGGCCCCTGCTGTAGCAGATCCTGTCTGAGCGGTAGAGGCCATGGGTCCTCTGATATTATTTCTGTAAGTTCTGGGTACCAAGCTCTTCTTGGCCCATCCGGAACCACGAGTATCGTTCTTACTCCTCGTTTTCTTATTATTCTCAGTACCTTTGGTATGAGAGGCAGAGGAGGGAATACATAAACCGACTGGTACACCCACGGTGTCACTAGAGCGTCCACAGCTATTGCCTGAGGGTCCCTTGACCTGGCGCAATATCTAGTTTTTTGTTTAGGCGGGACGCCATCATGTCCACCTATGGCCTTTCCCAACGGTTTACCAACAGTTGGAAGACTTCTGGATGAAGTCCCCACTCTCCCGGGTGTCGGTCGTGTCTGCTGAGGAAGTCTGCTTCCCAGTTGTCCACTCCCGGAATGAACACTGCTGACAGTGCTAAGACGTGATTTTCCGCCCATCGGAGAATCCTTGTGGCTTCTGCCATCGCCATCCTGCTTCTTGTGCCACCCTGTCGGTTTACATGGGCGACTGCCGTGATGTTGTCTGATTGGATCAGTACCGGCTGGTTTTGAAGCAGAGGCCTTGCCAAACTTAGGGCATTGTAAATGGCCCTCAGTTCCAGAATATTTATGTGTTGGGACGACTCCTGACTTGACCAAAGTCCATGGAAATTTCTTCCCTGTGTGACTGCCCCCCAGCCTCGAAGGCTGGCATCCGTGGTTACCAGGACCCAGTCCTGTATGCCGAATCTGCGGCCCTCTTGAAGATGAGCACTCTGCAGCCACCACAGTAGAGATACCCTGGTCCTTGGAGACAGGGGTTAACAGCCGATGCATCTGAAGATGCGATCCCGACCACTTGTCCAAGAGGTCCCACTAAAAGGTTCTTGTATGGAACCTGCCGAATGGAATTTTGCTTCGTAAGAAGCTACCATTTTTCCCAGGACTCGTGTGCAGTGATGCACCGATACCTGTTTTTGTTTTCAGGAGGTCTCTGACTAGAGATGACAGCTCCTTGGCTTTCTCCTGCAGGAGAAACACTTTTTTCTGTTCTGTGTCCAGAACCATCCCCAGGAACAGTAGGCGTGTGGTAGGAACCAGCTGTGACTTTGGAATGTATAGAATCCATCCGTGCTGTTGTAGCACTTCCCGAGATAGTGCTACTCCGACCAACAACTGCTCCTTGGACCTCGCCTTTATAAGGAGATCGTCCAAGTACGGGATAATTAAAACTCCCTTTTTTCGAAGGAGTATCATCATTTCTGCCATTACCTTGGTAAAGACCCTCGGTGCCGTGGACAGTCCAAACGGCAGTGTTTGGAATTGGTAATGGCAATCCTGTACCACAAATCTGAGGTACTCCTGGTGAGGATGGTAAATGGGGACATGTAGGTAAGCATCCTTGATGTCCAGGGATACCATGTAATCCCCCTCCTCCAGGCTTGCAATAACCGCCCTGAGCGATTCCATCTTGAACTTGAATTTTTTTATGTATGTGTTCAAGGATTTCAAATTTAAAATGGGTCTCACCGAACCGTCCGGTTTCGGTACCACAAACAGTGTGGAATAGTAACTTCGTCCTTGTTGAAGTAGGGGCACCTTGACTATCACCTGCTGGGAATACAGCTTGTGAATTGCCTCTAGCACAGCCTCCCTGCCTGAGGGAGTTGTCGGCAAGGCAGATTTGAGGAAACGGCGGGGGGGAGACGCCTCGAATTCCAGCTTGTACCCCTGAGATACTACTTGAAGGATCCAGGGATCCACCTGTGAGCGAGCCCACTGATCGCTGAAATTTTTGAGGCGGCCCCCCACCGTACCTGGCTACGCCTGTGGAGCCCCCGCGTCATGCGGTGGACTCAGAGGAAGCGGGGGAAGAATTTTGATTCTGGGAACTGGCTGACTGGTGCAGCTTTTTCCCTCTTCCCTCGTCTCTGTGTAGAAAGGAAGCGCCTTTGACCCGCTTGCTTTTCTGAAGCCGAAAGGACTGTACCTGATAATACAGTGCTTTAGGCTGTGAGGAATAATACAGTTTCTTAGGCTGTGAGGAAACCTGAGGTAAAAAAATTTCTTCCCAGCTGTTGCTGTGGATACGCGGTCCCAGAGACCATCCCCAAACAATTCCTCACCCTTATAAGGCTCTATGTGCCTTTTAAAGTCAGCATCACCTGTCCAGTGTCGGGTCTCTCATACCCTCCTGACAGAATGGACATTGCATTAATTCTGGATGCCAGCCGGCAAAATATCCCTCTGTGCATCCCTCATATATAAGACGACGTCTTATGTTCGCAAAATAGTATCCCTGTTTGACAGGGTTGCAGACCAAGCTGCATCAGCGGAAAGGAAAAAAACTACGCGCTTGGGTGAGAAACACTGCACTGTGATTGTCAGCAGCCTCCTGATATAGGGAATTGCCAATCCCTAACATAAACCACAAACCAACAAATTAACAGGTGGCGCTTGACAATCAAATGAAATTAAAAAAACATTTATTTAAATACAATAAATAAGGTTACAACACACTCCCGGGAGAATAAAATAATATGACAATTCACAATAAAAAATGTGCACTATGGTAAGGCTTCTTAGTCAATTCCTCAGGTAACCAATTATAATTAGTAAACTTAAATGCACACAAATAAATGGCTGCGCCTAGAGGATTTTAGCTATCTATGGTACACTTTTGGTGCAAGTAAATTAAAATATGAAATAAATATATAATTGATTGATTAATGTGATTTCATAACATGAGTCACTCACGCCTTGGTATACCAGAAGGTGCTGTATACGTCACAAATCCATTGCAGTAGATAGTTAGTTGTAAGAATGCATAGGTGAATTACCTCCGCTGGTTTCATTATGCGTCTCTTCCTTTATATATATCTCTCTCTGTCTTTTTCCCTCTCTTTGCTGTTTTGGGGCCCAAAAACCATCTAATTAATAGGGCCATTGGGGCTTTTGAATGTTTCAAACATTCCAATATAAATTCTGAGTATAACTACAAGCAAAGAATATATGAAAGAAAAAAGAAAATGAATTCCCTCACTATAGCTTTGTAAACCAATAACCAGAGTTAATTTACAAGATTACATATATGAGAAAAAATATGCAATCAGTACGACACCATGATTACATAAGTAATCTTCTTTTTTTAAAAATCATGATAAACATTCCCAGTCTCATATATTATAATTCATTCGTATGTATTACTATTCAATTTTTTATGTATGAAATATGAGTTACGCTGTGATAATAAGTATTAGATCGAGTCACCTAAGTTAAATTAACATAGTGATGTTTCTTCTAAATATATGCACTGATCTTATGATGTTGGAAGTATATTAGACTATGTACTAATTAACGATATAAGATACAGCTGGTATTCAATCACCAAAAAACAGCTGCACCTGAGGAACAGGTATAAAATTAAGAACACTCCTATCCTCAGACATACCTGCCTTTAGAAAAAGACGCCCTGCTGGCGTTGAAACGCGTTAGGACACAGGTTCTACTTGCAAGGATTCACACTCCCATCAGCCGCTGCACCATAGCATTGTCCGTGCAGAGCAATCCACCTCTACAGCACCACCACCGGGAGCACCTGCATCTGCACTACATTCCCCATCACAGTTGCTACGGCCAACCACGCCATCTGGGGAAGTGGTAATCACGGGTGCCGTTTCCCTGCAGCCCGGCGCAGACCGGCGTACTCCGGAAAATCAGCCCTAACAGCCTCCTGTCTGCAAAGTACGGAGGTACCGGAGGCAGTGTAATTTACCTGCACAGCTTGTTGAGGCACACTGCACGGTGCAGCATCATCTTACCCGCTGAGGCTCTGGTGCGTGTCACTGACAGCATAGCGGGACGCCACCAGGGAGCAAGGACAGAACAGGCTCCTGCCCAGCGGAGGTAATTCACCTATGCATTCTTACAACTAACTATCTACTGCAATGGATTTGTGACGTATACAGCACCTTCTGGTATACCAAGGCGTGAGTGACTCATGTTATGAAATCACATTAATCAATCAATTATATATTTATTTCATATTTTAATTTACTTGCACCAAAAGTGTACCATAGATAGCTAAAATCCTCTAGGCGCAGCCATTTATTTGTGTGCATTTAAGTTTACTAATTATAATTGGTTACCTGAGGAATTGACTAAGAAGCCTTACCATAGTGCACATTTTTTATTGTGAATTGTCATATTATTTTATTCTCCCGGGAGTGTGTTGTAACCTTATTTATTGTATTTAAATAAATGTTTTTTTAATTTCATTTGATTGTCAAGCGCCACCTGTTAATTTGTTGGTTTGTGGTTTATGTTAGGGATTGGCAATTCCCTATATCAGGAGGCTGCTGACAATCACAGTGCAGTGTTTCTCACCCAAGCGCGTAGTTTTTTTCCTTTCCATTCATTTTTTGCCACACTACAGCAGCTAAGGTGAAGAACACTGCAACATGAATTTTTACACAGATAGAATACAGCGGAGACAAGAAGTTCTCAAGCAATATGAGACTGGGAATCATTTTAATGAGGAAACACCCCACGCTGAGTTCTTGAAGAATTCAAACAGACTTGAGGAATTACTTAAGTCTGAATCCAGACACTGGTGGGACAAAACGTCCCTATCAAAATATTTAGAACATAATAAAATACCCCGTGGTCTGCGGATTTTCAAGAGCTCAGCGTTTAATAATGACCCTGACCTATTGGAGCAATGGGAAAAAATTTTGGACAAATGTTCTTTTGCACTTATGCAACTAATAGTTGATTACAGGGGAAACAAACTAACTGAAATTGAGAATGAGATCCAGCAAACGCAAGATGCACTACAGAAATATAAAGATGAGGAGTATTACAAAGAGAGGGAAAAGGTTATGAATAAAAGATTAGAACAATATGAGAAAGATATTATTGATAGAAAGGAGAAGAAATTCTCACGCGATTTAAAAGATTATGACACTAATACTATGAAGAGTTATCACAACCAAAATAGAGGAAGAGAGGAATCTAGATTAGAGACACGACAAAAATCCAATTATAGGGAAAATGACAGCTACCAACCTAGATCTCAAAGAGGTAGATATCATTATAGATCTACTCAATATAAAACACGTGAATTACTGGAGAACAACAAGTACTCCAGTGATACACAAATGTCACCTGGGTGGTCAACTTTACCACACAAAAAAACTCCACAACAGCAAGATTCTTCTTTAAGAGCTGTAAACGGAGAGCCCCCCCGAGAGCGTCGCCATTTTTTAGACAGGGGAAGGAGAGACAGGATGGAACCAAATCCCAGAGGGAGCAGAAACTTCCTACAAAATCGGTACGATCCCCTGACACGCACACCAAAAAGAGGAAGAGATTTCGACCAAGAGGTCGAAGAGGAGGAAAGGGGCAACAAAAACCAAAGGTTCCGTTAAAACCAGTAGGTATTTTTAATTTATCCTCAGTTATTCTAACAAACACTGAGGAAAAAATTCTCTCGAAAGGGATGAATTTTGCCCCCACCACACGCCCCAATTTTTTTGAGCTCTTCATTGAACTCAATAGATTTGTAAGAGGACTATGTAGGAAAAGATTTTTTGTGACAACAAATAGACAAAACACAGGGCTAAATAATATCGAGGTGTCACTAGACCAAGATGATACTTCTGGACTTAATATACTTAATGAACTTTTATTGGAAAATGCCTCCTATGACGATTTAGAACAGCAGACAAAAATACCTGTGTTCGACGTTAATAGAGGCTTGTTTAAGAAAAAATCACAATTTTTTCCCATTCAACATAAAACTAGTGCTATAGATACTTTTTACCATACCACCCTAGAAGAATTTCGCAATTTATGCGATCAAAAAACACATCCCTGTCTGTTTAATTTGAAGCCTGATGAAAGAAAGACACTTAAAAGACTTTCTGACAATCAGGCACTTACCATCAAGTCTGCAGACAAGGGAGGAGGGGTGGTAGTACAAAATACTGAAGACTATATTAAGGAGGCCAGAAGACAGCTCACCAACACCACTTTCTATAGAACCTTAGAACAGGATCCAACCCTTGATTACCAAAAGCAATTAAAAACATGCTAACAATAGCTTGTGCCAATGACATAATAACCTGTGATGAATTTGAGTTCCTCTACCCCCTCCACCCAATCACTCCCATTTATTATCACCTCCCTAAAGTACACAAAACACTGCACGAACCACCAGGTCGCCCTATTATTTCAGGGATCGATGGACTCACATCTAATTTGTCATATTATGTTGATCACTTTTTACAACCATGCGCCACCTCTCTGAGATCCCATATCAGAGACACTACTGAGTTTATTAAATTGGTAGAAGGTATGAAATGGAGCTCTGATTTTATGTTCGTCACATGTGACGTCCAAGCTCTGTATACCAACATCCCACATGGAAAGGGGATAGACTGTGTGGCAAAAAGTCTATGTAAAGATATGGGTATCTCAGAGGGGAAACGCCAATTTATTCTTTCTGCAATTGCCTTCATCTTGTCTCACAATTATTTTTTATTTGATCACTGTCACTACCTACAGGTCCTCGGTACGGCGATGGGGACCAGGTTCGCACCCAGCTTCGCGAATATTTATATGGGCGACTTTGAAGAAACCCACATTTGGGGGGGCGCCCACAGTGCGAACCTGGTCCTCTATGGTCGCTATATCGACGACCTGTTTTTTGTTTGGAAGGGGGATTCTGCTTCAGTCATTGAATTTGTTAGAGATTTAAATAACAACACTTATGGTTTAACCCTCACATACACTCACCATCCCTCACAGATGAATTTTCTTGATGTAACAGTGGAGGTGGTAGAGGACATTGTCACAGTATCACCCTATAAAAAATCAGTAGATGTATGTAATTATATTCCTTATTCTAGTAATCACAATAAAAACTGGCTCAAGAATGTACCAAAAAGCCAGGTACATAGAATCAGGAGAAATTGTACTTTTGATAAAAAATTTCACGAACAGGTCAATGAATTGGTGGATACATTCAAGGGCTGTGATTACCCACAAGTGGTGTTGGATGAGGCTTTAGATTATGCCTCTAAACTTGTGAGAAAAGAAACACTTGCCACACATAATGAGAACTACACGAATACACAAGAATCTGGCCACCATAGTGATGAAAGTATGGAGGTTACAAATAAAAATAAAAATAAAAATAAAATAATGAAGATAAATAAAGATAAATATAGTTTGATATTTAAATCAAAATTCAATATAGCAGCTAGTAAAATTAAGGGTATAATCAATAAAAATTATAGATTATTATTTACCGATCCAGTCCTCAAGGAACATTTGGATAAAACACCTATGATTGTTTTTAAGAAAGCAAAAAACTTGCGTAATATTCTAGCTCCCAGTTTTTTCAAAGGACAACCAGATCGATCCTTAAAAAACACACAAAGAACACTCATTGGACCAGAGGTCACAGGTTTTTTCCGTTGTAATCACAGGAAGTGTACAACATGTTTGTTTGTTTCGAACAAAACCAAAAAAGTAGTATCAAGTGTCTCGAAAAAAGAGTACTCAATTGATACATTTATCAACTGTAGCACTCAATACGTTATTTATTTATTAATTTGTCCCTGCCATTTATACTATGTGGGTCGAACTATCCGGTCCCTGAAGCTCAGATTTATGGAACACAGAAGGAATATTCTTAACAACATCATGAATCATAGTGTACCTCGCCATTTCTCTGAGCTACATGGAGGCGATCCAACAGGCCTCCAGCTAATTGGGCTTGAACATATTCCAGCAACCAGTAGAGGTGGTGACCGCTTTAGAACCCTATGTAGACAGGAGGCAGCATGGATTCTAAAGCTGCAGACATTAAACCCCCAGGGTTTGAATGAAACCATTGATCTTGAGTTCATTTGAGTACTTGGTTGTTGGATTGCATTTTCTGCCAGTTTTACAGCACTTGATTGCACATCTGTGTCTACATGTTAATGCGGATACAGATGTGTAAACTGATTTATGGCTATTTACATTTATTCATTATCAATTAACATTATTATTTAGATTTAGTTGTTTGGTTCCACCAGCAAAGGTATCTTGTGTAAAACATGCACTTTATACCGTATGTGATCATCCAGTTCTCATGGAATGGCTCTGTAGTTATTGAGCCATTCTTATGAGAACACACGGAAAGCTGTGCCCATGTAGATGCGTGTGGGTGTGCACAGTTTATGTGGACACTGCGTCTGTGCACGCGCACACGCATGTATGTTTTCTTTGTATAAATTTTTTTGTTTTTTTCTTTTTTCCTATGTTCTCCTTTTTTGTTAAGAAAGATTGTTAAAAAGTACTCTTTAGGGGTATTTTCAACCCAAAAAATACTTTTCATAGTCATCATATAGACCATGTAGTGCCGATGAAATTTGTGGAATCAATATACAAAAATCTTTGAAACACTCATTGAATTCCCTTTTCGTTGTTTTGTTTGCTTGTTTTTTTCTTTGTAAAAAACTTGCATTTTTTAGGGTTTATTTTTATCTTGTAAACAAGTTTCATTATGCGTCTCTTCCTTTATATATATCTCTCTCTGTCTTTTTCCCTCTCTTTGCTGTTTTGGGGCCCAAAAACCATCTAATTAATAGGGCCATTGGGGCTTTTGAATGTTTCAAACATTCCAATATAAATTCTGAGTATAACTACAAGCAAAGAATATATGAAAGAAAAAAGAAAATGAATTCCCTCACTATAGCTTTGTAAACCAATAACCAGAGTTAATTTATAAGATTACATATATGAGAAAAAATATGCAATCAGTACGACACCATGATTACATAAGTAATCTTCTTTTTTTAAAAATCATGATAAACATTCCCAGTCTCATATATTATAATTCATTCGTATGTATTACTATTCAATTTTTTATGTATGAAATATGAGTTACGCTGTGATAATAAGTATTAGATCGAGTCACCTAAGTTAAATTAACATAGTGATGTTTCTTCTAAATATATGCACTGATCTTATGATGTTGGAAGTATATTAGACTATGTACTAATTAACGATATAAGATACAGCTGGTATTCAATCACCAAAAAACAGCTGCACCTGAGGAACAGGTATAAAATTAAGAACACTCCTATCCTCAGACATACCTGCCTTTAGAAAAAGACGCCCTGCTGGCGTTGAAACGCGCTAGGACACAGGTTCTACTTGCAAGGATTCACACTCCCATCAGCCGCTGCACCATAGCATTGTCCGTGCAGAGCAATCCACCTCTACAGCACCACCACCGGGAGCACCTGCATCTGCACTACATTCCCCATCACAGTTGCTACGGCCAACCACGCCATCTGGGGAAGTGGTAATCACGGGTGCCGTTTCCCTGCAGCCCGGCGCAGACCGGCGTACTCCGGAAAATCAGCCCTAACAGCCTCCTGTCTGCAAAGTACGGAGGTACCGGAGGCAGTGTAATTTACCTGCACAGCTTGTTGAGGCACACTGCACGGTGCAGCATCATCTTACCCGCTGAGGCTCTGGTGCGTGTCACTGACAGCATAGCGGGACGCCACCAGGGAGCAAGGACAGAACAGGCTCCTGCCCAGCGGAGGTAATTCACCTATGCATTCTTACAACTAACTATCTACTGCAATGGATTTGTGACGTATACAGCACCTTCTGGTATACCAAGGCGTGAGTGACTCATGTTATGAAATCACATTAATCAATCAATTATATATTTATTTCATATTTTAATTTACTTGCACCAAAAGTGTACCATAGATAGCTAAAATCCTCTAGGCGCAGCCATTTATTTGTGTGCATTTAAGTTTACTAATTATAATTGGTTACCTGAGGAATTGACTAAGAAGCCTTACCATAGTGCACATTTTTTATTGTGAATTGTCATATTATTTTATTCTCCCGGGAGTGTGTTGTAACCTTATTTATTGTATTTAAATAAATGTTTTTTTAATTTCATTTGATTGTCAAGCGCCACCTGTTAATTTGTTGGTTCAAGCTGCATCAGCACTATCTGCAGGTCTCAGTCTAGTACCTGAGTGTGTAAATACAGACTTCAGGATAGCCTCCTGCTATTTATCAGCAGGTACCTTCAAAGTGGCCGTATCCTAAGACGGCAGTGCCAACTTTTTTGACAAACGTGTGAGCGCCTTATCCACCCTAGGGGATATCTCCCAGCGTAACTTATCCTCTGGCGGGAAAGGGTACGCCATCAGTAACTTTTTAGAAATTACCAGTTTGTTATCGGGGGAACCCACGCTTTTTCACACTTCATTCACTCATTTGATGGGGGAACAAAACACTGCCTGCTTTTTCTCCCCACACATAAAACCCTTTTTTAGTGGTACTTGGGTTAATGTCAGAAATGTGTAACACATTTTTTATTGCCGGGATCATGTAACGGATGTTCCTAGTGGATTGTGTATATGTCTCAACCTCGTCGACACTGGATCAGACTCCGTGTCGACATCTGTGTCTGCCTTCTGAGGGAGCGGGCGTTTTTGAGCCCCTGATGGCCTTTGAGACGCCTGGGCAGGCGCGGGCTGAGAAGCCGGCTGTCCCATAGCTGTTACGTCATCCAGCCTTTTATGTAAGGAGTTGACACTGTCGGTTAATACCTTCCACCTATCCATCCACTCTGGTGTCGGCCCACAGGGGGCGACATCCCATTTATCGGCATCTGCTCCGCCTCCACATAAGCCTCCTCATCAAACATGTCGACACAGCCGTACCGACACACCGCACACACACAGGGAATGCTCTGACTGAGGACAGGACCCCACACAGCCCTTTGGGGAGACAGAGAGAGAGTATGCCAGCACACACCAGAGCGCTATATAATGTAGGGATAAACACTATCACTGAGTGAATTTTCCCCAATAGCTGCTTGTATAAACAATATTGCGCCTAAATTTAGTGCCCCCCCCCCTCTCTTTTTAACCCTTTGAGCCTGAAAACTACAGGGGAGAGCCTGGGGAGCTGTCTTCCAGCTACACTGTGAAGAGAAAATGGCGCCAGTGTGCCGAGGGAGATAGCTCCGCCCCTTTTTCGCGGACTTTTCTCCCGCTTTTTTATGGATTCTGGCAGGGGTAATTATCACATATATAGCCTCTGGGGCTATATATTGTGATTATTTTGCCAGCCAAGGTGTTTTTATTGCTGCTCAGGGCGCCCCCCCAGCGCCCTGCACCCTCAGTGACCGGAGTGTGAAGTGTGTATGAGGAGCAATGGCGCACAGCTACCTTGGTGAAGACTGAAGTCTTCTGCCGCCGATTTTCCGGACCATCTTCATGCTTCTGGCTCTGTAAGGGGGACGGCGGCGCGGCTCCGGGAACGAACACCAAGGACGGGTCCTGCGGTCGATCCCTCTGGAGCTAATGGTGTCCAGTAGCCTAAGAAGCCCAAGCTAGCTGCAAGCAGGTAGGTTCGCTTCTTCTCCCCTTAGTCCCTCGTTGCAGTGAGCCTGTTGCCAGCAGGTCTCACTGTAAAATAAAAAACCTAACATATACTTTCTTTCTAGGAGCTCAGGAGAGCCCCTAGTGTGCAACCAGCTCGGGCCGGGCACAGAAATCTAACTGAGGTCTGGAGGAGGGGCATAGAGAGAGGAGCCAGTGCACACCAGATAGTACCTAATCTTTCTTTTAGAGTGCCCAGTCTCCTGCGGAGCCCGTCTATTCCCCATGGTCCTTACGGAGTTCCCAGCATCCACTAGGACGTCAGAGAAACAAAAGTACATTACACTGTTAGAGATCGTTATACAAATTGGTGGAGTAACATAATTATATAATATAAATCCCCAAATTACTGAATTACATAGAAGAGATAGTAGGAGAGTGACTGCCCTGCTCGTGTGAACTTACATTCTAATGGAAATATGGCTGGACATAGTGGATAGATGTATCAAGCCTTGGAGAGAGAGAAAGTGGATCCGTTACCCAAAGAAAACGCCCAGTTTCTGTCATTTAGAAGACTGTGCTAGATAAATGTCTTCTCCACTTTATCGCTCTTCAAGGCTCAATACATCTCTCCCATAAGGAGATGGAGGGAGCAGCCGTTCTGGGGGTGCAGAGGCTAGAGATGAGAAATATTAGATGCCCAAAGGTTTAAAAGATCAGACTCTGGGGGGAATATATACAGTACAAAAATGACTGCACCCTTCATCACATCCATGTCAGATGCCATTATGATGGAGAAGCACGGTGACTGACCGACAGGAAAGGGAGGATACTTCTCCTCATGGACCAACTGTTCCCGCCATGTCTGTCACCACACTAGATGGCTGTATCTCAGGACACTCATGAAACCTTGTGCTCCTCCTGCAATAAATGGCTGCAGAGCGGACAGTGACTTGAGCACTGGGGAGATGGAATGAGGCTGGGTGGGGCCAGCAGTCCTTCACATATGACTGGTTTCCATGAGTGCTCCATTCCTCAGGGTTTGTGCTGTTTATATGAAATGCGGTTGGCCGGGCAAATGCAAATCACTCCATAGCATCCACACTAAAGAGAATGCTCCGGGAGCCGATTGGCTTATGAGGATGAATCTACAGCAGTATTTGGATCTCCAGTGCAGCTTATAGGCGTTTGGTGATAGGGAAGAGAAGAGATGGTGTAGTAGGGGAGCAGGCAGCTCTAACCTGGGCAGCTGTCATTGCCTGATGGGCCATAGTGAGGTCAAATCATTGACTTGGACATCTGCTGAGACTGGTTGGGGGAGTGACGACAGTCAGTGTCAATACCGGGTCAAATCCTAGTCACACGCAAAAGTGCATGCAATGGCGTCTGTTGGCTGTCGCCCATCTGCCAGTTTTTGCAAATAGCTTACACCTCCTTCCCATGTGTATAACAGTGTGCAAGGACTGAGGGGCCCACTGTTATGCTGTAATACTGATCGTGTGTCCTTATACACCACCATCAGTCGCACCACCAAACACTGCACCAGGCCAAGGCAGGTGCAGTTTCTCCATCTGACTACGGCCTCCTATGCCGGTGGCTGTGCATATGGGTACGCAGCCACTTTCACTGATATGCCTGTAAGACTCCCATAACCCGCCCACTGAACGAGCCATTTTTGCACTCAACTATGTGGCTGTTGTCACTGCCAATGGCTCAGAATCAGGCCCTCTATGTGCTCGATTGTGCTACAGACAGGCACATCATTTAAAAGCTAAGAGATGGGAAGGGCTTCACATCTAGCAGACAGAGCTACAAGCATCAAAGGGCAAGCTGCAATACTGACAGACACATCTGTAAACCTTTTAGACAAGTCTAGTCATCCAAGCTGCCAATCTATCAGGGAGAGCTGCAAGACTGGTAGAGCTAGGGGCCAAGGGACCAGACCAAGCTCGGCATTTCAGAGAGAGCCGGGGAAGGGGTAAATGTAATAGGGTCCAAGTTGCTGGAGGTCCAGGATTTCATACAAGAATGGCCGTATTCAGTGCAGGACTGGGGCATGAAGGGCCCACCAAGGGGGAATGGGCCCATGCTTAAGGGGTGTGGACAGTTACCACAGGTTGAGGCAGCCCCAACAGAGGCTTGGACAGCCATTAAGCAGCTTTGACCATTTAAATGACCTTCTAATAGAGTAGCAATGTATAACTTGAGAGCACTGTTTGGAAACGACTTTATAGGAAGGGGCGGGACCCTCGGGCAATAGGGCCCACAGGGGATTTACCCTGTGGGAACAATCGTTTACAAGGCAAAACCAGGTTGGTTGTACCTTGTAAAAGACTGCAGATTTTAAAATACAGCCATTCACGGACAAAAACCCGGACCTTCGACAATTGGACCCTATTGCATTTACCCGCAGGACTGTATTTGTTGTCTGCTGATAGTTCTGTCTCTGCCACTGTGCACAGCCCTTATTAACTGAGAACAACTCAAAAAGATGATCTACAGGTAGCTGCAAAATCCATCAGGTACCAGCTTAATAGTACTTGTGAGAGATAGGCCTTCCGGTGACAGGAGTGCAGAGGAAGCCCGGTTCTGAAACAGAAAATAGACATTGAAAAGATAGACCATCATTAGGTTGACAGTAAAATGTCGACAGGGTCAAATGGTCAACAATCGAAAGATTGACAGGGTCAATAGGTCGACAATCAAAAGGTTGACAGGTTCAAAAATTCGACAGTCAAAAGGTCGACGGGGTCAAAAGGTCGACAGTCAACAGGTCGACACACAAAAATTGGGTTTTGTTTTGTGGTTGTAAAAAAATTTTACCCCAATTTTTTGAAATACGACCCCTTGCAGGCTTGCTTCGCTTGCCACGCTTCAGGCTCGGTGGCACACTCCGCTTGCCACCAGGTTACTAAAGGTAATGGTTTGTGACATGGATAATAAATGCAGCAAAGTTATAAAAAAAAAAAAAAAAAACCACTAAAAACCATGTGTCGACCCTTTGACAGTCGACGGTTTTGACACTGTCGACATTTTAACTGTCGACATGTTGACCATGTCGGCCTAATGCATGTCGACCGATAGTGGTCGACCTATTCACTGTAGACCTTTTTAGTGTAGATCTACAGACCAGATACCAGGAAGCCCAGAATCATTACAGGTTAGATAGATGAGAGTATTTCATTAACTCCAAAATTATCTTTAAGGCCTCAATGAGATGTTGACGTCTTTCTGAAGTGTTAATTAATCAATAGGAAAGACACCCAACCGTTTGCCCATAACACATTCACTGGAAATAGAATGGAGTAGGTTTGATACATTTTCCCCTACATTATGTTTAAGTTTCTATCATGGAGAAGCTGTTTACTTCATCTCACTTAGATATTCAGTGGAGCATGGAATATGACTGGGGCTGTCTAAACATTTGCATACGAACTGTAGACTAGGTAAAGACCATACACCTTACCATAGGTGCGAGTATGGCTACTACGGGGCTGGGCACTCCCCCTGCACCCAGTTATGCTGCCAGCCACGCGTTCACCTCCTGATCCCGGTGGCACATCTGCTCTCCCAGCTGGCCCTGTTTCTCCTCGCTGATGCAGCCGGCAAGGACAGCAGATGTGCCTGAAGCAGCACACTGCTAAAGCATGAGCCGTCCGCAGGGGTAAGTGGCAGGCTTAGGGTGGTCTGAATATTTTGTTATAGCACCCCCTAGGTCTAGTTACACCCCTGCACCTTACCGTCACCCCACGCAGGGCCACTGGAACATGGCAAAGCCACGTAAGAATAGGCACCCTGAAAAATGCACCCTATAAAACTTTATAGAAGGGAATTTCACTCACGTTGTACAGTAGTGTTGAAAGTTAACTTTATTTTTAGAGAAATTAACACACAATACCATAACACTCAGGAATTAATAACGAGAGCTACAGTAAAAGTTTTTTTTTAACTATATTATTTCTCTTTTCTACTACAAAAGGTGACATATGCAGTAACTATCGCTAAAATGACAAGAAACATACATTGAGGATATAAGTCTCGTACATGCAGTAATCAAGTACATGCAACTGGTTTCCCGTCTATATGAACTTTCTGATGTGCAACGTAACTATCCTTCTGGGTAAAACACATCCCACATTCAGAACATATAAACGGCTTCTCATCTATGTGAAGTTTTTGATGTGCTGCGTACGTTGCTTTCTGTGTAAAACATTTCCCACATTCAGAGCACTTAAAGGGTTTTACGTCTGCGTGGATCAGCTGATGTCTCGCCAGGTATACTTTAGCACTAAAACATTTGCCACAATCAGCACATCCGAAGGGTTTCTCCCCCGTGTGAATCCTTTGGTGTACAACACAACTTGCCTTCTGTGTAAAACATTTCCCACAGTGATTGCACACAAACGGTTTCTCGCCCGTGTGAACTCTCTGGTGGGCCACGAAGCTCGCCTTTTGAGTGAAACACTTCCCACATTCGGAACACTTAAAAGGTTTCTCGTCGGTGTGGATTCTCTGGTGTGCGTTGTAACTAGCTTTCTGGGTGAAACACTTCCCACACTCCAAGCATTTAAAAGGTTTGATGTCTGTGTGGATTAACTGGTGTCTGACCAGATACACCTTAGAACTAAACCGTTTCCCGCACTGACAACACTCAAATGGCTTCTCCCCGGTGTGAATTCTCTGATGTACAATGCAACTTGCATTCTGGGTAAAGCATTTCCCGCAGTGACTGCACGCAAACGGTTTCTCCCCAGTGTGAATTCTCTGGTGCGCCACATAGCCAGCTTTCTGTGTAAACCGTTTGCCGCACTCAGAACACTCGAACGGTTTCTGGCCTGTGTGAATGATCTGATGCCTGACCAGGTATATCTTACACGTAAAGCATTTCCCGCACTCGGTGCACAGAAAGGGTTTCTGGTCGGCGTGGATACGCCGATGCACGATGAGATTTGAGGCACTGGTGAAGCGTTTCCCACACACAGAACACACAAACGGCTTCTCTCCCGTGTGAGTTCTCTGATGTGAAACAAAGCTAGCTTTTTGCGTGAAACATTTCCCACACACAGAACAGGCGTAAGGTTTTTCCCCCGTGTGGATCCTCTGATGTATGATCCGATTTGCAGCATTGGTAAAGCATTTCCCACAATCGGAGCAGGCAAAGGGTTTCTCCCCCGTGTGAGTTCTCTGATGCTCATCAAAGCTTTTCTTAAGCCTAAAACATTTTCCACAAGCAGAACACTCAAAGGGCCTCTCGCCGGTATGAATACGTTGATGGACAACACAGCTTGCCTTCTGGGTGAAGCATTTACCGCATTGGGTGCACACATACGGTTTTTCGCCTGTGTGAACTCTCTGATGTGCGAGGTAACTGGCCTTCTGTGAGAAACATTTCCCGCACTGCGCACACACAAACGGCTTCTCCCCAGTGTGAATTCTCTGGTGCGTAATGTAGCTGGCTTTCTGGGAAAAACATTTCCCACACTCGGAACACATGAAGGGTTTTTCCCCCGTGTGAATTCTCTGGTGAGCAATATAATTAGCCTTTTGCACAAAACACCTCCCACAATCATTGCACTTAAACGGTTTCTCGTCTGCGTGGATTCTCAGATGCGCCATGTAGCCTGCCTTCTGGGCGAACCGCTTCCCACACTCGGTGCAGTGAAAGGGCTTTTCCCCTCTGTGGATTAGCTGATGCCGGACCAGATATATCTTAGAGCTGAAACACTTTCCGCACTCAGAGCACCCGAAGGGCTTTTCCCCTGTGTGAATCCTCTGGTGGACTATGCAGCTGGCTTTCTGGGCGAAACATTTTCCACACTGGGAACACACATACGGTTTCTCCCCTGTGTGAATCCTCTGATGGACTATGCAGCTGGCTTTCTGGGCAAAACACTTTCCGCACTGGGAACACACATACGGCTTCTCTCCTGTGTGAATTCTCTCATGCGCGAGGTAACTGGCCTTCTGAGTGAAACACTTACCGCAGAGAGCGCACACGAAGGGCTTCTCCCCTGTGTGGATTCTTTGGTGAGTAAGGTAACTGGCTTTCTGTGTGAAACATTTACCACAGAGAGTGCACACAAATGGTTTCTCACCCGTGTGGACTCTCTGGTGGGCGATAAAACTCGCTTTCTGGGTGAAACATTTCCCGCAGTCAGCACACTTGAAGGGCTTTTCCTCTGTGTGAATCCTCTGATGTGCGTTATAACTCGCCTTCTGCGTAAAACATTTCCCGCAGTCGAAGCACGCAAAAGGTTTCTCCCCAGTGTGTATCATCTGATGCCTAGCCAGATAAATTTTGGAGCTGAAACACTTTCCGCAATTAGAGCATTCAAAGGGCTTCTCGCCCGTGTGGATTCTCTGGTGCACGATGCAGCTGGCTTTCTGTGAAAAGCATTTTCCACAGTGGGAACAGATATACGGTTTCTCGCCTGTGTGAATTCTCTGGTGCGCCAGGTAACTCGCTTTCTGAGTAAAACATTTTCCGCAGTGGGAACACGCAAACGGCTTTTCGCCCGTGTGAATCATGCGATGCCTTACGAGGTACACCTTAGAACTAAAGCATTTACCGCATTCAAAGCAGACAAAGGGCTTCTCACCTGTGTGAATCCTCTGGTGCACAATACAACTGGCCTTCTGGGTGAAACGTTTGCCGCACTGAAAGCACACAAAGGGTTTCTCTCCCGTGTGAATCCGCTGATGTGAAAGGTAACTCGCTTTCTGGGTGAAGCATTTCCCGCAGTGAGAGCACACGAATGGTTTCTCCCCTGTGTGAATTCTCTGATGTACTAAGCGGTTCCCAGCACTGCTGAAACACTTGCCACAATCAGTACATGGAAATGGCTTCTCGTTTTCGTGAGTTCTTAAGTGTCTGGTAAGATAAAGGCTAGAGATAAAGCATTTCCCACATTCAGAACATACATAGGGCTTCTTGTCTGTGTGAATTTTCCTATGATCGATGAGATCCGAGGCACTTACAAAACATTTCCCACACTCAGTACAAGAAAATGCATTCTGCCCTCTGTGGAGTTTCTGATGTTTAATGAAACCTAGCTTGGAAATAAAGACATTACCACACACTGGACACACATATTGTTTCTGTTCTTTGTGAAATAGCTCGTGAAGTTCTGACTCATAAGGGAACGATTTCCCGCCATCTAGACAGGCAAAAACATTTCCTCTGTGGAACAGGCTCTCGGGCTTAACCAGGCCGGCACTCATTATGGACAAGTTGATAGGCTTGTCCTCACTGTCATTTCTTTGGTTATAATGAGCTGCGGAATACTCTGTCCATGGGTTGTATCTGTGAGGAGACATATGCAAAGGAAGAAATCCGTTGGGTTCCTCTGACTTTATTCTGATAGGTATGATCGAAGCCTTGCTTCTTGTAATCCTGGAAGTAGGAGGATAATCATGGGGCTTAAAAGAATCTTCAGTCACCCGGTCCAATGGAAGGAAGTGCACGGTATTTCTGTCAGGAACACTTGAATTCATGGAAGTATCTGTAAAAAAGAATGAATATTGCTTAATGATAAAAATATTGTGAGGGAATAATAATAATGTATACATAACATTGAATGAGTTCTGTAAGATTTACTGACGGACACAATACCGACGGTCATAATCCCGACAGCCACTAACCTACAGTTAAAATACCGACATGGTCAAAATACAGGCATTCATTATGCCGACATGTTCAAAATGCCGACATAGTCAGAATACAGACATGGGGCATTTTTTTTTTTGGGGGGGGGGAGGGGTTGTGTCAATGGTCGTCATGGACACTAAGTGTACCCAGTCCCATCACGGCTTCGGGTCGGTGCCTCACTGCGCTCGGCGCACTATTATATTTCCCCTCCAGGTCAACTGGGATGGGGTAAAGTATGTGTCTGTCAGTAAACCAACTGCTACCCCATTGGATGGTGTGGTGGTCCAGTATTGGATTATGAACTCAGTCCCACCAGGCCACTAACTGCGTTGAATTTTTTTTTTTACCCATGTCAGCGTCCTCTGGGTTCTCAGGTTTATCCCAGGGTGCAAAACAATACACTGGTTAATTAGCTCTGGAAGGAATGGACCATTGTATGTTTGTGTAGTAAAACCATTCAAGCAGAAATCTCTGATGTGCTGCATAATAAGTTGGCGCTATACACCTGCCTTGTGACAGAAATCTCTGATGTGCTGCATAATAAGTTGGCGCTATACACCTGCCTTGTGACAGAAATCTCTGATGTGCTGCATAATAAGTTGGCGCTATACACCTGCCTTGTGACAGAAATCTCTGATGTGCTGCATAATAAGTTGGCGCTATACACCTGCCTTGTGACAGAAATCTCTGATGTGCTGCATAATAAGTTGGCGCTATACACCTGCCTTGTGACAGAAATCTCTGATGTGCTGCATAATAAGTTGGCGCTATACACCTGCCTTGTGACAGAAATCTCTGATGTGCTGCATAATAAGTTGGCGCTATACACCTGCCTTGTGACAGAAATCTCTGATGTGCTACATAATAAGTTGGCGCTATACACCTGCCTTGTGACAGAAATCTCTGATGTGCTGCATAATAAGTTGGCGCTATACACCTGCCTTGTGACAGAAATCTCTGATGTGCTACATAATAAGTTGGCGCTATACACCTGCCTTGTGACAGAAATCTCTGAGGTGCTACATAATAAGTTGGCGCTATACACCTGCCTTGTGACAGAAATCTCTGATGTGCTGCATAATAAGTTGGTGCTATACACCTGCCTTGTGACAGAAATCTCTGAGGTGCTACATAATAAGTTGGCGCTATACACCTGCCTTGTGACAGAAATCCCTGATGTGTTGCATAATAAGTTGGCGCTATACACCTGCCTTGTGACAGAAATCTCTGATGTGCTGCATAATAAGTTGGCGCTATACACCTGCCTTGTGACAGATATCTCTGATGTGCTGCATAATAAGTTGGCGCTATACACCTGCCTTGTGACAGAAATCCCTGATGTGTTGCATAATAAATTGGCGCTATACACCTGCCTTGTGACAGAAATCTCTGATGTGCTGCATAATAAGTTGGCGCTATACACCTGCCTTGTGACAGAAATCTCTGATGTGCTGCATAATAAGTTGGCGCTATACACCTGCCTTGTGACAGATATCTCTGATGTGCTGCATAATAAGTTGGCGCTATACACCTGCCTTGTGACAGAAATCTCTGATGTGCTGCATAATAAGTTGGCGCTATACACCTGCCTTGTGACAGATATCTCTGATGTGCTGCATAATAAGTTGGCGCTATACACCTGCCTTGTGACAGAAATCCCTGATGTGTTGCATAATAAGTTGGCGCTATACACCTGCCTTGTGACAGAAATCTCTGATGTGCTGCATAAGTTGGCGCTATACACCTGCCTTGTGACAGAAATCTCTGATGTGCTGCATAATAAGTTGGCGCTATACACCTGCCTTGTGACAGATATCTCTGATGTGCTGCATAATAAGTTGGCGCTATACACCTGCCTTGTGACAGAAATCTCTGATGTGCTGCATAATAAGTTGGCGCTATACACCTGCCTTGTGACAGATATCTCTGATGTGCTGCATAATAAGTTGGTGCTATACACCTGCCTTGTGACAGAAATCCCTGATGTGTTGCATAATAAGTTGGCGCTATACACCTGCCTTGTGACAGAAATCTCTGATGTGCTGCATAATAAGTTGGCACTATACACCTGCCTTGTGACAGATATCTCTGATGTGCTGCATAATAAGTTGGCGCTATACACCTGCCTTGTGACAGAAATCCCTGATGTGTTGCATAATAAGTTGGCGCTATACACCTGCCTTGTGACAGAAATCTGATGTGCTGCATAATAAGTTGGCGCTATACACCTGCCTTGTGACAGAAATCTCTGATGTGCTGCATAATAAGTTGGCGCTATACACCTGCCTTGTGACAGATATCTCTGATGTGCTGCATAATAAGTTGGCGCTATACACCTGCCTTGTGACAGAAATCTCTGATGTGCTGCATAATAAGTTGGCGCTATACACCTGCCTTGTGACAGATATCTCTGATGTGCTGCATAATAAGTTGGCGCTATACACCTGCCTTGTGACAGAAATCCCTGATGTGTTGCATAATAAGTTGGCGCTATACACCTGCCTTGTGACAGAAATCTCTGATGTGCTGCATAATAAGTTGGCGCTATACACCTGCCTTGTGACAGAAATCCCTGATGTGCTGCATAATAAGTTGGCGGTATACACCTGCCTTGTGACAGAAATCTCTGAGGTGCTACATAATAAGTTGGCGCTATACACCTGCCTTGTGACAGAAATCTCTGATGTGCTGCATAATAAGTTGGCGCTATACACCTGCCTTGTGACAGAAATCTCTGAGGTGCTACATAATAAGTTGGCGCTATACACCTGCCTTGTGACAGAAATCTCTGATCTGCTGCATAATAAGTTGGCGCTATACACCTGCCTTGTGACAGAAATCTCTGATGTGCTGCATAATAAGTTGGCGCTATACACCTGCCTTGTGACAGATATCTCTGATGTGCTGCATAATAAGTTGGCGCTATACACCTGCCTTGTGATTGCTCCATTACGCCATTACATCCGGCTCACTGTGTCTGATATAGGAATCAATTATCCTCTTGATATAATTTGTTCTATTCTAATTGCATTGAAGAACATGGATTATTTACCACACAGTATACATAACACTTTATGAAGCTAACTAGAGAACATATATCAAATATTTTAATTTCTCTATTGTGATAAATATGACTGTGAAAAATATCTATTTATCCTAGATCCCATTGAATTTTAGGTTTAGCATTCCCTTAAAACAGTATATTACAATAGCAACTTCATAAACTCATTTTTCTGTGTATCAGGAACAAGCAAATGTTCTTACAGTCCTCAGGAAAAGAAGATGATTCATACAGTCTTACTAGTGATTCTGCTGCCCCTTACCATAAAAACATAGATAGATTCTACATCACATAAGCCAGAAGGCTTTCATTTTTTGTGCGATCGCTCACCTGTACTTGAATACTCTGGAACTGTCCTGCGCTGAAGGCTCCTCAAATATGGCTCCTCTCCTCGCTCAATTACTGATACAATAGGTGGTTTCACGTTGTCCCAACCTTATGTGGAAAAAGACATTTATCAATGACTTTATTGTACACCGAACTGCTCATATAAATATTGTTGTTGCTTTAGTATAATAATAAAGAAAAAAAAAAATAAGAATTTACTTACCGATAATTCTATTTCTCATAGTCCGTAGTGGATGCTGGGGACTCCGTAAGGACCATGGGGAATAGCGGCTCCGCAGGAGACTGGGCACATCTAAAGAAAGCTTTAGGACTAACTGGTGTGCACTGGCTCCTCCCCCTATGACCCTCCTCCAAGCCTCAGTTAGGATACTGTGCCCGGACGAGCGTACACAATAAGGAAGGATTTTGAATCCCGGGTAAGACTCATACCAGCCACACCAATCACACCGTATAACCTGTGATCTGAACCCAGTTAACAGTATGATAACAGAGGAGCCTCTGAAAGATGGCTCACAACAATAATAACCCGATTTTTGTAACAATAACTATGTACAAGTATTGCAGACAATCCGCACTTGGGATGGGCGCCCAGCATCCACTACGGACTATGAGAAATAGAATTATCGGTAAGTAAATTCTTATTTTCTCTAATGTCCTAAGTGGATGCTGGGGACTCCGTAAGGACCATGGGGATTATACCAAAGCTCCCAAACGGGCGGGAGAGTGCGGATGACTCTGCAGCACCAAATGAGAGAACTCCAGGTCCTCCTCAGCCAGGATATAAATTTTGTAGAATTTTACAAACGTATTTGCTCCTGACCAAGTAGCTGCTCGGCAAAGTTGTAAAGCCGAGACCCCTCGGGCAGCCGCCCAAGATGAGCCCACCTTCCTTGTGGAGTGGGCATCTACAGATTTTTGGTTGTGGCAGGCCTGCCACAGAATGTGCAAGCTGAATTGTACTACAAATCCAACGAGCAATAGTCTGCTTAGAAGCAGGAGCACCCAGCTTGTTGGGTGCACACAGGATAAACAGCGAGTCAGATTTCCTGACTCCAGCCGTCCTGGAAACATATATTTTCAGGGCACTGACAACGTCCAGCAACTTGGAGGCCTCCAAGTCCCTAGTAGCCGCAGGCACCACCAATAGGTTGGTTCAGGTGAGACGCTGAAACCACCTTGGGGAGAAACTGAGGACGAGTCCTCAATTCCGCCCTGTCCGAATGGAACATCAGATAAGGGCTTTTTCAGGATAAAGCCGCCAATTCTGACACGCGCCTGGCCCAGGCCAGGGCCAACAGCATGACCACTTTCCATGTGAGATATTTTTAACTCCACAGATTTAAGTGGTTCAAACCAATGTGACTTTTGGAACCCAAAACTACATTGAGATCCCAAAGTGCCACTGGAGGCACAAAAGGAGGCTGTATATGCAGTACCCCTTTTACAAACGTCTGAACTTCAGGGACTGAAGCTAGTTCTTTTTGGAAGAAATTTGACAGGGCCGCAAATTTGAACCTTAATGGACCCCAATTTCAGGCCCATAGACACTCCTGTTTGCAGGAAATGTAGGAATCGACCCAGTTGAATTTCCTCCGTCGGGCCTTACTGGCCTCGCACCACGCAACATATTTTCGCCAATTGCGGTGATAATGTTTTTGCGGTTACATCCTTCCTGGCTTTGATCAGGATAGGGATGACTTCATCCGGAAAGCCTTTTTTCCTTCAGGATCCGGCGTTCAACCGCCATGCCGTCAAACGCAGCCGCGGTAAGTCTTGGAACAGACAGGGTCCTTGCTGGAGCAGGTCCCTTCTTAGAGGTAGAGGCCACGGATCCTCCGTGAGCATCTCTTGAAGTTCCGGTTACCAAGTCCTTCTTGACCAATCCGGAGCCACGAATATAGTGCTTTCTCCTCTCCATCTTATCAATCTCAGTACCTTGGGTATGAGAGGCAGAGGAGGGAACACATACACTGACTGGTACACCCACGGTGTTACCAGAGCGTCTACAACTATTGCCTGAGGGTCTCTTGACCTGGCGCAATACCTGTCGAGTTTTTTAATCATGTGGACGACTTCTGGGTGAAGTCCCCACTCTCCCGGGTGGAGGTCGTGCTGAGGAAGTCTGCTTCCCAGTTGTCCACTCCCGGAATGAATACTGTTGACAGTGCTATCACATGATTTTCCGCCCAGCGAAGAATCCCTGCAGCTTCTGCCATTGCCCTCCTGCTTCTTGTGCCACCCTGTCTGTTTACGTGGGTGACTGCCATGATGTTGTCCGACTGGATCAACACCGGCTGACCTTGAAGCAGAGGTCTTGCTAAGCTTAGAGCATTGTAATTGGCCCTTAGCTTAGGATATTTATGTGAAGTGATGTATCCAGGCTTGACCCTAAGCCCTGGATATTCCTTCCCTGTGTGACTGCTCCCCAGCCTCGCAGGCTGGCATCCGTGGTCACCAGGACCCAGTCCTGAATGCCGAATCTGCGGCCCTCTAGAAGATGAGCACTCTGCAACCACCACATGATGGATACCCTTGTCCTTGGTGACAGGGTTATCCGCTGATGCATCTGAAAATGCGACCCGGACCAATTGTCCAGTAGGTTCCACTGGAAAGTTCTTGCGTGGAATCTAACGAATGGGATTGCTTCGTAGGAAGCCACCATTTTTACCCAGAACCCTTGTGCATTGATGCACTGAGACTTGGTTCGGTTTTAGGAGGTTCCTGACTAGCTCGGATAACTCCCTGGTTTTCTCTTCCGGGAGAAACACCTTTTTTCTGGACTGTGTCCAGGAACATTCCTAGGAAACAGAAGACAAGTCGTCGGAACCAGCTGCGATTTTGGAATATTGAGAATCCAATCGTGCTGCCGCAACACTACCTGAGATAGTGCTACACCGACTTCCAACTGTTCCCTGGATCTTACCCTTATCAGGGAATCGTCCAAGTAAGGGATAACTAAAATTCCCTTCCTTCGAAGGGATATCATTTCGGCCATTACCTTGGTAAAGACCCGGGGTGCCGTGGACCATCCCTACGGCAGCATCTGAACTGATAGTGACAGTTCTGTACCATAACCTGAGGTACCCTTGGTGAGAAGGGTAAACTTTGACATGAAGGTAAGCATCCTTGATGTCCCAAGACATCATGTAGTCCCCTTCTTCCAGGTTCGCAATCACTGCTCTGAGTGACTCAATCTTGAATTTGAACCTCTGTATGTAAGTGTTCAAAGATTTTAGATTTATAATCGGTTTCACCGGGCCGTCTGGCTTCGGTACCACAATAGTGTGGAATAATACCCCGTTCCCTGTTGCAGGAGGGGTACCTTGATTATCACCTGCTGGGTGAATGGCTTCCAAAACTGCCTCCCTGTGTTAGGGTCTCCTGCCCTGTGCTGCCACGTCGTCATGGCAACCGGGAGACAAGTGCTAGCGGAGTGACCTGAGCGCAGCTGATACTCCGGTTCGGGTCTTTTGCTGTGCAGTGGTTATAGGCTCTGTGCATGGCAGGGGATCCGGTGCTGGTTTTTGTGCTCACAGTCTGTGAGGTCTGAGTGGGGCGTGGACAGCACCTGCTTTATAAGGCCTCTTCTCAGGGTAAGCAGATGCTGCTGAATCTTTGTTGGTTAGTCAGTTTCTGAAAGTTAGCCAGTACTGTGTAGCTTTGTATTTGTTTGTTGCTTACTGCAAATAGGCCTGGGGATTTGGTATTACACTCTGCCAATCCAGACCTAGCAGTAAGACTGGAGTCAGTCGTTTAGCTTGCTGGGGTTCTGTTACTACTCTGTGAACTTAGCAAGTTTGCGGCTGTATTCTAAGACTTGCCTGTCTAATCCTGTCTCACTGTGCTAGGTGTCAGGGGTCAGTTTAGTGGCAGTAAGCTGAACCTGCGCACTGCAAGTGAGAATTAGGATTGTGGAGACTCTCCTTGTGTCTATCATTCCATCTCTGACCAAGGAGTTTACTGCCACACCCGTTGGTAACCCTTTAGGGTTTTGCTGTTGCCCTTAGCAACAGCATTTCGGGTTCTCTACGTATTAAAACACAACATCTTGCTTTTCCCATCTGAGCAGTTCTAATACAAGGGAGATACCCAGTTCCTTAGCCTCTGGGCTTCTCTGTTCACTTTGTGTGTATTTTGTTAACCTATCACCTTCTGTGTACATTATGTCATATTCCCCAGTCTGTCTGTAAGTCCATTTGTTTTGCATAACAGTTCAAACACCAGTACATTCCTGCAGGCACTGGAGTGCATAACAGTCCTGACACCAGTACTTTCCTGCAGGCACTGGTGTGCATAACATATTCAGCAGCCTAATACTCCTGTTGAAATTTTGTGGGAATATGGAGCATACCCCTCAAAATACGTTGCAACAGGTGGTCGATCAGGTGCAGGTCCTGACTCGACAATTTAATGATTTGTCCATTAAAATGCACACCTCCCAGGCTGCTGGCGGAGCTCCCGCAGCAGCAGCACCTGCAGGGGTTAAGGAGCCGAAAGTAAATCTCCCGGATCGTTTTTCTGGAGATCGCTCGCAGTTCTTTTGTTTCAAGGAGAGCTGCAAGCTATACTTCCGGCTTAGGCCTCAGTCTTCTGGGTCGGAGATTCAGCGGGTGGGCATAGTGATTTCCTTGCTACAAGGAGACCCACAGGTCTGGGCATATGGGTTGCAGCCTGACTGTCCGTCGCTTAAAAGTGTTGATGCTTTTTTTACGGCACTGGGCATGTTGTATGATGACCCTGACAAGACGGCCTCAGCCGAGGCTCAGATTTCGATCCTTAAGCAAGGGCGAAGGCCAGTTGAGGTTTACTGTACGGAGTTTCGGAGGTTGGCCCATGATACCCAGTGGAATGACCCAGCCCTGAGACACCAGTACCGAAGAGGTCTTTCTAACCAGATAAAGGACCAACTGGTACAATATCCCTTGCCTGATAGCTTGGATCAGCTCATGCAGTTATCCATCCGGGTGGATAGACGGCTGAGAGAGCGTAGGCTTGAAAGGGAGACTGAGATTTCCTTCCTTCCCAAGGGAACCTCAGACTCTGAGGAATTTTCAGAGGAGCCTATGCAGATTGGGGCTACCCGCCTCTCCTCGCGTGAGAAGACGCGGAGGAGACAGCAGGGGTTGTGTTTGTACTGTAGGAATAAAGGTCATGTGGTAGTATCATGCCCAGAAAAGCCGGAAAACTTCAGGGCCTGAGGGTGATGGGAAATATCCTGTCAGGCCAGAAGTCAGAATTTCCCAAGAAGACTTTTATCATTCCGGTGACCTTGAAGATCCTCGGTCAAACTGTCAAGACTGAGGCCTTTGTGGACAGTGGGGCCGACAGGGTTTTTATGGACCGCCAATTCGCCCTGAAACACTCTGTTCCCTTAGTACCCCTGGCATCGGAAATTGAGATTTGTGGGTTAAACGGGGAACCATTATCCCAAGGTAAAATTACCTCTTGCACTAGCCAGATTTCTTTGTTTATTGGAGCCACACACTCTGAAAAATTGTCCTTTTATGTGACTGTCTGTACTTTTGCCCCATTGGTGTTGGGGTTACCCTGGTTAAGGGCCCACAATCCTCAATTTGACTGGGTCTCTGGGGAGATTCTTAGTTGGGGTACTGATTGTTTCAGGAGTTGCTTGAGCCTTCCAGTCAGGCTCTCGCAGCTAAGTTTGCCAGGATTGCCAGAGTGTTATGCAGATTTTGCGGACGTGTTCTCCAAAAAAGTTGCAGAGGTACTACCTCCCCATCGCCCCTATGACTGTGCCATTGATTTGTTGCCAAATGCTAAGCTTCCCAAGAGCAGGTTGTACTCCCTGTCACGTCCTGAGACTCAGGCTATGGCAGAGTACATTCAGGAGAACTTGGCTAAGGGATTTATCAGACCTTCACAGTCTCCAGTTGGGTCGGGGTTCTTCTTCGTGGGTAAAAAGGACGGTTCGTTGCGACCCTGCATCGACTTCAGGGAATTGAACCGTATCACGATTAAAAACTCATACCCACTGCCTCTCATTTCGGTCTTGTTTGACCAGCTTCGTACTGCCACCATTTTTTCTAAGATTGACCTACGCGGTGCGTACAATCTAATCCGAATAAGAGAGGGGGATGAATGGAAGACTGCCTTTAATACCCACTCAGGGCATTATGAATATTTGGTGATGCCTTTTGGGCTCTGTAATGCCCCGGCAGTCTTCCAGGATTTCATGAATGATGTGCTCAGGGAATATTTGGATAGATTCTTAGTTGTATACTTAGATGACATCCTAATCTTCTCCCATTCCCTGGAGGAACATCGGAAGCATGTACGCTTAGTCCTCCAGAAACTCAGAGACCACCGGCTTGGGGCGAAGCTGGAGAAGTGCGAATTTGAAGTTCAGCAAATCGCATTTCTAGGATATATTATCTCCCCAGAAGGTTTCCAAATGGAGGGTTCCAAGGTACAGGCAGTCCTGGATTGGGTGCAGCCCACTAGTTTGAAGGCGCTTCAGCGTTTCCTGGGCTTTGCGAATTTTTATAGACGATTTATCGCTGGATTTTCGTCTATAGTGGCGCCCTTGGTGGCACTCACTAAGAAAGGGGCGGATGTTGCTCACTGGTCTTGTGAGGCTAAAGCGGCTTTTGCCCGTCTCAAAAGGGCATTTGTTTCGGCCAAGGTGCTGCGACACCCAGATCCAGAGCGTCCTTTTGTGGTGGAGGTGGATGCCTCTGAGATGGGTATTGGGGCAGTGCTTTCTCAGATGGGAGTGTCTGATAATCGCCTTCATCCCTGTGCTTACTTTTCCCGTAAATTTTCGCCTGCCGAGATGAATTATGACGTGGGTAACCGGGAATTGTTGGCTATTAAGGATGCACTCGAGGAGTGGAGACACTGGCTTGAGGGGGCTAAGTTTGTGGTCTCAATTCTCACTGACCATAAGAATCTGGCATATTTAGAGTCAGCGAAGCGTCTCAATGCCAGGCAGGCACGATGGGCTTTGTTTTTTGCTCGCTTTAATTTTTTGATAACATATCGCCCTGGGTCAAAAAACATCAAGGCTGATGCGCTCTCACGGAGTTTTGCTCCAATCCAGGAGACCACCGAGGAGCCGTTGCCCATTGTTTCCCCATCATGTATTAAAGTGGGCATTACCCAGGACCTCTTATCATTAGTCCTTAGAGCACAGGAGCAGGCTCCTCCAGACCTTCCGGTAGGTCTTTTGTTTGTGCCTCCTAGGTTAAGACAGCGAGTGTTCCTGGAATTCCATGCCAAGAAGTCTGCAGGTCACCCGGGTATTGCCAGAACTCGGGAGTTGCTATCTAGGGCGGTGTGGTGGCCCTCGGTGGCTAAGGATGTGGATCAGTGGGTTCGGGCATGTGACATCTGTGCCCGAAATAAGACTCCTAGAGGGGTTCCGGTTGGCCCATTACATCCACTCTCTATCCCATCTAAGCCATGGACCCACATTTCAATGGATTTTGTGGTGGACTTGCCCAAATCCTCGGGGATGACAGCCATCTGGGTTGTCGTTGACAGGTTTTCGAAGATGGCGCACTTCGTTCCACTGGTTGGGCTGCCATCGGCCAGACGCCTGTCTGAATTATTTATGCTGCATGTTGTGCGTCTCCACGGGTTGCCACTTGATGTGGTCTCTGACCGCGGATCCCAGTTTGTGGCCAAATTCTGGAGGGCATTTTGTTCCGATCTCCAGATTTCTGTCAGCTTGTCGTCGGGCTACCATCCGCAGTCTAATGGGCAGACTGAAAGGGTGAACCAGTCCTTGGAGCAGTTCCTCAGGTGTTATGTCTCCAAGTGTCAGACTGACTGGGTTGCTCATCTGTCCATGGCGGAGTTTGCCTATAACAACGCGGCTCACTCTGCTACAGGGATCTCTCCATTCCTTTGTGTGTATGGGCATCATCCTAAGGCCAATTCTTTTGACCCCCTGGACTCCACGCCTGGTGGTTCCTCTGTGGTTTCGGTCCTTAGAGGTATTTGGCGGAAAGTGAAGAAAGCCCTTGTGTCTGTGTCATTAGTGACCAAAAGGGTTTTTGATAAGCGGAAAAGACCCTGCAGCTTCAAATTAGGAGACTTCGTCTGGTTGTCTACCAAGAATTTGAAGTTGAGACAGCCATCTCATAAGTTAGGCCCCCGGTTCATCGGCCCTTATAAGATCACCAGGGTTATCAATCCGGTGGCATTTCAGTTAGATCTGCCCCGTTCTTTGGGTATCAATAAAACCTTTCATTGTTCCCTTTTAAAACGGGCGATTAGTAATCCTTCTTCCAGTGGAAGACCTTCCCCTCTTCTGATACGTGGCCAGAGGGAGTTTGTTGTTGAAAGGATTCTTGACTCCAAGGTGGTTCGGGGTCGGCTGTCATTTTTGGTGCACTGGAAGGGGTATGGTCCGGAGGAGCGGTCGTGGGTGCGCAGTTGTGATCTTCATGCCCCCAGACTGATACACTCTTTCTTCTCGCAGTTCCCCGATAAACCCGGTGGTAGGGGTTCTTTGACCCCTCGTCAGAGGGGGGGTACTGTTAGGGTCTCCTGCCCTGTGCTGCCACGTCGTCATGGCAACCGGGAGACAAGTGCTAGCGGAGTGACCTGAGCGCAGCTGATACTCCGGTTCGGGTCTTTTGCTGTGCAGTGGTTATAGGCTCTGTGCATGGCAGGGGATCCGGTGCTGGTTTTTGTGCTCACAGTCTGTGAGGTCTGAGTGGGGCGTGGACAGCACCTGCTTTATAAGGCCTCTTCTCAGGGTAAGCAGATGCTGCTGAATCTTTGTTGGTTAGTCAGTTTCTGAAAGTTAGCCAGTACTGTGTAGCTTTGTATTTGTTTGTTGCTTACTGCAAATAGGCCTGGGGATTTGGTATTACACTCTGCCAATCCAGACCTAGCAGTAAGACTGGAGTCAGTCGTTTAGCTTGCTGGGGTTCTGTTACTACTCTGTGAACTTAGCAAGTTTGCGGCTGTATTCTAAGACTTGCCTGTCTAATCCTGTCTCACTGTGCTAGGTGTCAGGGGTCAGTTTAGTGGCAGTAAGCTGAACCTGTGCACTGCAAGTGAGAATTAGGATTGTGGAGACTCTCCTTGTGTCTATCATTCCATCTCTGACCAAGGAGTTTACTGCCACACCCGTTGGTAACCCTTTAGGGTTTTGCTGTTGCCCTTAGCAACAGCATTTCGGGTTCTCTACGTATTAAAACACAACATCTTGCTTTTCCCATCTGAGCAGTTCTAATACAAGGGAGATACCCAGTTCCTTAGCCTCTGGGCTTCTCTGTTCACTTTGTGTGTATTTTGTTAACCTATCACCTTCTGTGTACGTTATGTCATATTCCCCAGTCTGTCTGTAAGTCCATTTGTTTTGCATAACAGTTCAAACACCAGTACATTCCTGCAGGCACTGGAGTGCATAACAGTCCTGACACCAGTACTTTCCTGCAGGCACTGGTGTGCATAACACCCTGTCAGAGGGAGACGTCGGTAAAGCCGACTTTTGGAAACGGCGAGGGGGAGACGTCTCGAATTTCAATATGTACCCTTGAGATATTACCTGAAGGATCCAGGGGTCTACTTGCGAGTGAGCGCACTGCGCACTGAAATTCATTAAGAACGGGCCCCCACCGTGCCTGAGTTTGTAAGGCCCTAGCGTCATACTGAGGGCTTTTGCAGAGGCGGGAAAGGATTTCTGTTCCTGAGAACTGGGTAATCTCTTCAGCCTTTTTCCTCTCCCTCTGTCACGAGCAGAAAAGAGGAACCTTTTGTCCGCTTGCCAACAAAGGACTGCGCCTGATAATACGGCGTCTTATTTTGAGAGGCGACCTGGGGTACAAACGTGGATTTCCCAGTTGTTGCCGTGGCCACCAGGTCTAAAAGACCGACCCCAAATGTCCCCTTTTAAAGGCAATACTTCCAAATGCCGTTTGGAATCCGCATCACCTGACCATTTTACTGGTAGAAATGGACAACGCACTTATACTTGATGCCAGTCGGCAAATATTCCGCTGTGCATCATGCATATATAGAAATGCATCTTTTAAATGCTCTATAGGCAATAATATACTATCCTTATCTAGGATATCAATATTTCCAGTCAGGGAATCCGACCATGCCAACCCAGCACTGCACCTCCAGGCTGAGGCGATTGCTGGTCGCAGTATAACACCAGTATGTGTGTGAATACATTTTTGGATACCCTCCTGCTTTCTATCAGCAGGATCCTTAAGGGCGGCCATCTCATGAGAAGGTAGAGCCCTTGTTCTTACAAGCGTGTGAGCGCCTTATCCCCCCTAGGGGGTGTTTCCCAACGCACCCTAACCTCTGGCGGGAAAGGGTATACAGCTTTTATCAATTGTTATCGGGGGGAAACCCACGTATCATCACACACCTCATTTTATTTTTCAGATTCAGGAAAACTACAGGTAGTTTTTCCCTCACCGAACATAATACCCCTTTTTGGTGGTACTCGTATTATCAGAAATGTATAAAACATTTTCCATTGTCTCAATCATGTAACGTGTGGCCCTACTGGAAATCACGGTTGTCTCTTCACCGTCGACACAGGAGTCGGTATCCGTGTCGGCGTCTGTATCTGCCATCTGAGGTAACGGGCGCTTTAGAGCCCCTGACGGCCTATGAGACGTCTGGACAGGCACAAGCTGAATAGCCGGCTGTCTCATGTCAACCACTGTTTTTTTTTTATACAGAGCTGACACTGTCACGTAATTTTCAACAGTACATCCACTCAGGTGTCGACCCCGTAGGTGGTGACATCACTGTTACAGACACTCTGCTCCGTCTCCACATCATTTTTCTCCTCATACATGTCGACACAAACGTACCGACACACAGCACACACACAGGGAATGCTCTGATAGAGGACAGGACCCCACTAGCCCTTTGGGGAGACAGAGGGAGAGTATGCCAGCACACACCAGAGCGCTATATATATATATATGCAGGGATAACCTTATATAAGTGTTTTTCCCCTTATAGCTGCTGTATGATTTAATACTGCGCCTAATTAGTGCCCCCCTCTCTTTTTTTAACCCTTTCTGTAGTGCAGGGAAGAGCCAGGGAGCTTCCCTCCAACTGAGCTGTGAGGGAAAATGGCGCCAGTGTGCTGAGGAGATAAGGCCGCCGAAAAGGGGGCGGAGCCTATCACCCATTTTTCTGTATATTCTGGCAGGGGTTAAATGCATCCATATAGCCCAGGAGCTATATGTGATGCATTTTTTGCCATGTAAGGTATTTTTATCGTGTTTTATTGCGTCTCAGGGCGCCCCCCCCAGCGCCCTGCACCCTCAGTGACCGGAGTATGAAGTGTGCTGAGAGCAATGGCGCACAGCTGCAGTGCTGTGCGCTACCTTATTGAAGACAGGAACGTCTTCTGCCGCCGATTTTTCCGGACCTCTTCGCTCTTCTGGCTCTGTAAGGGGGCCGGCGGCGCGGCTCCGGGACCCATCCATGCTGAACCTGTGATCGTCCCTCTGGAGCTAATGTCCAGTAGCCAAGAAGCCCAATCCACTCTGCACGCAGGTGAGTTCGCTTCTTCTCCCCTTAGTCCCTCGATGCAGTGAGCCTGTTGCCAGCAGGTCTCACTGAAAATAACAAACCTAAACTAAAACTTTCACTAAGAAGCTCAGGAGAGCCCCTAGTGTGCACCCTTCTCGTCGGGCACAGAAATCTAACTGAGGCTTGGAGGAGGGTCATAGGGGGAGGAGCCAGTGCACACCAGTTAGTCCTAAAGCTTTCTTTAGATGTGCCCAGTCTCCTGCGGAGCCGCTATTCCCCATGGTCCTTACGGAGTCCCCAGCATCCACTTAGGACGTTAGAGAAATAAGACTGATGCATTTCATCTATATACAAAACCTCTCCCAACACAATAGGAATCTGTTATGTCACTACCAAAGGGCTAATAATGTGTGCTGCTTATACTGCCAGTACCATGAAAGCATTATGTACAGAATAAAAAGAAAACAAGACATTAATTTATTCTTTAATATTCAAGAAAAACAAATAATAGGAATTTACTCACCGGTAATTCTATTTCTCGTAGTCCGTAGTGGATGCTGGGTACTCCGTAAGGACCATGGGGTATAGACGGGCTCCGCAGGAGACTGGGCACTCTTAAAAGAAAGATTAGGTACTATATCTGGTGTGCACTGGCTCCTCCCTCTATGCCCCTCCTCCAGACCTCAGTTAGGGAAACTGTGCCCGGAAGAGCTGACATTACTAGGAAAGGATTTGGAATCCAGGGTAAGACTCATACCAGCCACACCAATCACACCGTACAACTCGTGATAACTATACCCAGTTAACAGTATGAACAATAACTGAGCCTCTCTTAACAGATGGCTCATACAATAACCCTTTAGTTAAGCAATAACTATATACATGTATTGCAGAGAGTCCGCACTTGGGACGGGCTCCCAGCATCCACTACGGACTACGAGAAATAGAATAACCGGTGAGTAAATTCTTATTTTCTCTGACGTCCTAGTGGATGCTGGGTACTCCGTAAGGACCATGGGGATTATACCAAAGCTCCCAAACGGGCGGGAGAGTGCGGATGACTCTGCAGCACCGAATGAGCAAACTCAAGGTCCTCCTCAGCCAGGGTATCAAACTTGTAGAATTTTGCAAAAGTGTTTGAACCCGACCAAGTAGCAGCTCGGCAAAGTTGTAAAGCCGAGACCCCTCGGGCAGCCGCCCAAGAAGAGCCCACCTTCCTCGTGGAATGGGCTTTTACTAATTTAGGATGCGGCAGTCCAGCCGCAGAATGTGCAAGCTGAATCGTGCTACAGATCCAGCGAGCAATAGTCTGCTTTGAAGCAGGAGCACCCAACTTGTTGGGTGCATGCAGGATAAATAGCGAGTCCGTTTTTCTGACTCTAGCCGTCCTGGAAACAAAGTTTCAGGGCCCGGACTACGTCCAGCAACTTGGAATCCTCCAAGTCCCTAGTAGCCGCAGGCACCACAATAGGTTGGTTCAAATGAAACGATGATACCACCTTAGGGCGAAATTGGGGACGAGTCCTCCATTCTGCCCTTTCCATATGGAAGATCAGATATGGGCTTTTACATGACAAAGCCGCCAATTCTGACACACGCCTAGTCCAAGCTAAGGCCAAAAGCATGACCACTTTCCACGTGAGATATTTTAGCTCCACGGTCTTAAGTGGCTCAAACCAGTGGGATTTTAGGAATCCAACACACGTTAAGATCCCAAGGTGCCACTGGAGGCACAAAAGGGGCTGAATATGCAGCACCCCTGTAACAACGTCCGAATTTCAGGCAGTGAAGCCAGTTCTTTTTGAGAGAAAAAGGGATAGGGCCGAAATCTTGGCCTTTATGGATCCTAATTTTAGGCCCATAGTCACTCCTGACTGTAGGAAGTGCAGGAATCGACCCCCCTGGAATTCCTCTGTTTGGCCTTCCCGGCCACACACCAAGCAACCTATTTTCGCCATATACAGTGAAAAAGTCTTGCTGTCACGTCTTTCCTAGCCTTTATCAGCGTAGGAATAACTGCATCCGGAATGCCCTTTTCCGCTAGGATCCGGCGTTCAACCGCCATGCCGTCCAACGCAGCCGCGGTAAGTCTTGGATCAGACAGGGTCCCTGTTGCAACATGTCCTGACTGAGAGGCAGAGGCCATGGGTCCTCTGAGAGCATTTCTTGCAGTTCCGGGTACCGAGTCCTTCTTGGCCAATCCGAAGCAAAGAATATTGTTCACACTCCTCCGTTTATTACAATTCTCAGCCCTTGGGTCTGAGAGGAAGAGGAGGGAATATATAGACCGACTGGAACACCCACGGTGTTACTAGTGCGACCACAGCTATCGCCTGAGAGTCCCTTGACCCAGCGTAAAACCTTTTTTTATCTTTTTAATGAGGTGGGACGCCATGTAGTCCACCTGAGGCAGTTTCCATCAATTTGCAAAACTGCGTGAAGACTTCCTGATGAAGTCACCACTTTCCCGAGTGGAGGTCGTGTCCACTCCCGGAATGAACACTGCTGACAGTGCGCTTACTTGATTCTCCGCCCAGCGAAGAATTCTGGTGGCTTCTACCCTCGCCACCCTGCTCCTTGTGCCGCCCTGGCGGTTTACATGAGACCCTGCGGTCTGACTGGATCAGAACCGGTTGGTCGCGAAGCAGGAACTCCGCTTGACTTAGGGCGTTGTATATGGCCCTTAGTTCCAGGATATTGATGTGAAGGCAAGTCTGTTGGCTTGACCACAAACCTTGGAATTTTCTTCCCTGTGTAACTGCCCCCCACCCTCGGAGGCTTGCATCCGTGGTCACCAGGACCCAGTCCTGAATGCCGAATCTGCGGCCCTCGAGAAGGTGAGCACTCCGCAGCCACCACAGGAGAGACACCCTGGCCCTGGGGGATAGGGTGATTAACCGATGCATCTGAAGATGTGATCCGGACCACTTGTCCAGTAAGTTCCATTGTCCTTGCATGGAACCAGCCGAAGGGGATGGCCTCGTATGATGCCATCATCCTTCCCAGGACTCGAATGCAGTGATGCACTGACACCTGTTTTGGTTTTCAATGGATTCCTGACCAGTGTCATGAGCT
Organism: Pseudophryne corroboree; assembly: GCF_028390025.1. Classification (NCBI taxonomy): domain Eukaryota; kingdom Metazoa; phylum Chordata; class Amphibia; order Anura; family Myobatrachidae; genus Pseudophryne; species Pseudophryne corroboree. The sequence goes on from NC_086446.1 coordinate 93,295,385, forward strand.
CCTGAGCTCTCTCTATCCGGAGATAAACCCTCTTCTGGTCTGTGTCTAGGATCATGCCTAGGCGAGGCAGATGAGCTGTAGGAACCAACTGCGACTTCGGAATATATAGAATCCAGTCGTGTTGCCGTTTCACTTCCAGAGAAGGTTATACGCTGTCCAGCAACTGCTCTCTTGATCTCGCTTTTATGAGGAGATCATCCAAGTATGTGATAATAGTGACACCTTGCTTCTGCAGGAGCACCATCATATCCGCCATTACCTTGGTGAAATTGGTAATGACAATCCCGTACCGCAATTCTGAGGTACGCCTGATGAGGTGGATAAATGGGGACACGAAGGTTTGCATCCCTTATGTCCCGATTCATTTCAGGCTTGCAATGACCGCTCTTAGCGATTCCATCTTGAACCTGAACCTTTTCAGGTATATGTTCAGGGATTTTAATACGATATGGGTCTAACCGAACCGCCTGGTTTCGGGATTATAACATGGTCGAATAATAACACCCTTTTGTTGAAGGAGGGGACCCTTGACCACCACCTGTTGAAGATACAATTTACGAATTGCAGTTAACACTGGCTCCCTCTCTTGGGGGGGAAGCCCGCCGGGTCCTCGGTGAGGGGGCATCGTCTCACAGTCCAGCCTGTATCCCTGCAATACAATTTCTATTGCCCAGGGATCTAACAGGGAGTGAACCTACTTGTGGCTGAACTTACGAAGGCGTGTCCCCACCGGGCCTAGCTCCGCCTGTGGAGCCCCAGCGACATGCGGTGGATTTTTGTAGAGGCCGGGGTGGACTTCTGTTCCTGGGGACTAGCTGTGTTGTACAGCTTCTTTCCTCTGCCCCCGGCTCTGACAAGAAAGGACGCACCTCAGACTTTCTTGTTTCTTTATTCGAAAAGCTGCATTTAATAATGTCGTGCTTTCCTAGGCTGTGCAGGAATATAAGGCAAAATATCAGAATTACCAGCTATAGCTGTGGAGACCAGGCCCGAGAACCTTTCTCCACACAATCCTCAGCCTTCCATATGCCTCTTAAGTCGGCATCATCTGTCCAATGTATATTCTACAGGACACGTCAAGCAGAAATCAACATAGCTTTTGTCTCTAGGACCCAGTATACTCATGTCCCTTTGGGCATGCTTTATAATTATATATCTATCACTTAAGACAGCATCTTAAAATATTTATATGCATACTAGGGTCTCAATCTCTGCTGATAAGGTACCTGTCCACGCTGCCACAAAGCTATAAACCCATGCCGACACAATCGCCGGTCTGGGTAGTATACTAGAATGTGCACACTATCTGCAGGATCCCTGAGAATAGCTAGTGCAAACAGGACACCCAAGGGGAAGATTCACACATCCTGGCCCTAGTGGGGAAAGGATACAGCCTGAGAATTCTCTTGTGGGAAGCTGCCGTCTCTTGTCTGGAGATTCCCGCTCTTTTTCCTCATGAGAGGAGGGAAATTTACCTCAGCATTCTTCCCCTTAACATGTGTACTCTTGTGTCAGGGACAGATGAATCATCAGTGATATGCAAATCATCTTTTATTACAATAATCATATATTGAATATCTTTTAGCCCTCTTGGCTGTAACTTTGCATTATCGTAGTCGACAGTGGAGACTCTGAAGGACTCTGTGACATAGGGACAGACCAGGGTAGATTTCCTTTCTGTTCCCTAACCTTTTGTGCAATCATTTTACCTAAGCACTTACACATATCCAAACAGGTGTCGGCGTTGTCGACGGAGACACCCTCCCACACACATATCCGCTCTATCACCTCCTTAGAGGAGCCTTTTACTTCAGACATGTCGACACACGCGTACCGACACACCACACACACAGGGGATGCTCTATTTGAAGACAGTTCCCCCACCAGGCCCTTTGGAGAGACAGAGAGAGAGTATGCCAGCACACACCACAGCGCTATATAATACAGGGATGTACACTATACTGAGTGATTTTCCCCCTATAGCAGCTTATATACACAGTTTTGCGCCTAAATTTATGTGCACCCCCTCTCTTTTTTACCCTTTGTGTACCAGGATACTGCAGGGGAGAGCCTGGGGAGCTTCCTTCCAGCTGAGCTGTGAAGAGAAAATGGCGCCGGTGTGCTGAGGAAGAAGGCCCGGCCCCCTCAGCGGCGGGCTTCTGTCCTTTTATGTACTTTAATGGCGGGGGTTAATGCACATATACAGTTTATCAGACTGTATTATGTGCTTTTCGCCAAGTAAGGTAATCTAATTGCTGCCCAGGGAGCCCCCCCCCAGCGCCCTGCACCCATCAGTGACCGGAGTGTGTGGTGTGCTAAGGGAGCAATGGCGCACAGCTGCAGTGCTGTGCGCTACCTTAATGAAGATCGGAGTCTTCAGCCGCCGATTTTCAACTTCTCTTCGTTCTTCTGGCTCTGCAAGGGGGACGGCGGCGCGGCTCCGGGACCGGACGACCGAGGACTGGGCATGTGTTCGATCCCTCTGGAGCTAATGGTGTCCAGTAGCCTTAGAAGCCCCAGCTAGCTGCAAGCAGGTAGGTTCGCTTCTCTCCCCTCAGTCCCACGTAGCAGTGAGTCTGTTGCCAGCAGATCTCACTGAAAATAAAAACCTAACAAATACTTTCTTTTCTAGGAAGCTCAGGAGAGCCCCTAGGGTGCATCCAGCTCTGGCCGGGCACAGATACTAACTGAGGTCTGGAGGAGGGGCATAGAGGGAGGAGCCAGTGCACACCAGATATAGTACCTAATCTTTCTTTTAAGAGTGCCCAGTCTCCTGCGGAGCCCGTCTATACCCCATGGTCCTTACAGAGTACCCAGCATCCACTAGGACGTCAGAGAAATTTTTTTAGTGTGCAACTTTACTAGGTGATTATGAATACATCACCTGACTGAGATGCACCTTTGAGAACTCTGAGATATATTACACAGCATTTTTTTTTTTACCAAACTTTATTATCTGTCAACACCATCCCAATCACTTCTCATTTTTACGGCCTCATTTTAAGTCATATCAACATTCTAAAAAGGAACACTTCTTCAGTTCCTTCTCACCTAATCTCATAAACTAATTATTTTAGTCTACGCCAATGGTCGAAAATAGCACCACAGTGACAATCACTGGTTGGAGCTAAAAGTCATCCGATCTTCATCAATGTCTAACTTTTCTAGGCCCCTGATTGGCTGAGCTTTAATTTCCCTGCCTTCTAAAACATATTATGATTTGCAATACCTTTTTGAAGATAAAAACAGCATGGGAAAGGGTGCTGGACTGCGATGTTCAGAGACGTGGTCCTGAATTTGTAATTCGAATGTTGTGCATTATAATTAGGGATCCCAATTTTTCATTATAACCAAAACAAGATCCCATTAGGGGCTTTCCCGTGGATTTTTTTTAAATTAAATTAAAACTGGAAAAAAATAATTAGAGATACTTAACGGCTGCATTATCCATCAGCCTATTTCAATCTGAGTGTCCCCTGTGACACGGCGATGCCCCCAGAGCTCATGTTGTACAGTGCGGCTTCTGATTCTGTCAAGAGCTGTTGGGGGCGGGGCCACAGCTCAGACAGAGGGGTCTAATCATGAAGCAGTGAAAACTGTGGAGAAGTGAGCCTGTGGAGAAGAACCAATCAGCATTCAAGTAACATTTATAATTTGCATGCTATAAAATCATACAGAGCAGCTGATTGGTTGCCATGGGCAACTTCTCCACTGGCTCACTTCTCAACTCTTTTCACTGCTTCATGAATACACCCCAGAGCCTGCTCAGATCTTCTGTAGCACTGCACAGCACTACAGCAAGCAGCAGTGTCAATAGTCAGGAACCCTTCCCTCTTTTATTTGGCACCCCAAAATTCTATTCCCTGAGATCCTGTCATCCACCCTTTTCCCACCTGGTATCCTGACCTTTGACACCCTTCTCTTTGCCCATGGCACCTTATTTTCTGGTTCCCCATGGATCATGTCCTCTTACATCCTCAACTCTACCCTGTTTAGAATAAAAACCGGATCAACACCAAAGTCTATGTAGCAGCTCACTGTTAATGGAATACAGGTTGAGTATCCCATATCCAAATATTCCGTAATACGGAATTTTTTGAGTGAGAGTGAGATAGTGAAACCTTTGTTTTCTGATGGCTCAGTGTACACAAACTTTGTTTAATACACAAAGTTATTAAACACATTGTATTAAATGACCTTCAGGCTGTGTGTATAAGGTGTGTATGAAACGTAAATGAATTGTGTGAATGTACACACACTTTGTTTAATGCACAAAGTTATTCAAAATATTGGCTAAAATTACCTTCAGGCTGTGTGTATAAGGTGTATATGAAACATAAATGCATTCTGTGCTTAGACTTAGGTCCCATCGCCATGATATCTCATTATGGTATGCAATTATTCCAAAATACGGAAAAATCCGATATCCAAAATACCTCTGGTCCCAAGCATTTTGGATAAGGGATACTCAACCTGTATTTCGTTAACTTTGAAAACCACTGATTTTATTTGCGCGTGAATCGACCACCCAAATTACAGGAATAATGAAGGCTGAACTCTGGAAGTGGTACTTGTAACCGATTAGGGAATAGCATAGCAATATAGCACAATAATCAGATATAGTTATATCAGTCATAGCTGGCAGTACAGCGGGATAAAGCTAGAGACTTGCTGTATAACATATTACAGCTAGGAACCTGGGGGTCATCCGAGTTGATCGCTCGCTAGCTACTTTTCGCAGCTGTACAAACGCATAGTCGCCGCCCATGGGGGAGTGCATTTTTGCTTTGCAAGTGTCATAGGCCTATGCAGCCGAGCGCAGGAAAACCATTTTGTGCAGTTTCAGAGTAGGTCTGGACTTACTCAGCCCATGCGACCACTTCAGTCTTTTTGGTGCCGGAATTGACGTCAGACACCCGCCCTGCAAACGCCTGCGTTTTCCCAAACACTCCCAGAAAACGGTCAGTTGACACCCATAAACGCCCTCTTTCTGTCAATCACCTTGCGTTCGGCTGTGCGGATGGAATCTTTGCTAAATCCATCGCCCAGCAGCGATCCTCTTTGTACACGTACGACGCACCTGCGCATTGCGGTGCATACGCATGCACAGTTTTTTTACCTGATCGATGCACTGCTAGCTGACAGCATTGGGCCACAGTAATTCCCATCTCTCCCAGCACCCAGAAAATAAGATTTTACTTACCGGTAAATCTATTTCTCGTAGTCCGTAGTGGATGCTGGGGACTCCGTAAGGACCATGGGGAATAGACGGGCTCCGCAGGAGACAGGGCACTTTAAGAAAGAATTTGGATTCTGGTGTGTTCTGGCTCCTCCCTCTATGTCCCTCCTCCAGACCTCAGTTAGAGAAACTGTGCCCGAAAGAGCTGACAGTACAAGGAAAGGATTTTGGAATCCAGGGCAAGACTCATACCAGTCACACCAATCACACTGTATAACTTGTGATAAACATACCCAGTTAACAGTATGAACAACAACGGAGCATCAGATATACCCTGATGCAACCATAACATAACCCTTATTTAAGCAATAACTATATACAAGTATTGCAGAAGAAGTCCGCACTTGGGACGGGCGCCCAGCATCCACTACGGACTACGAGAAATAGATTTACCGGTAAGTAAAATCTTATTTTCTCTAACGTCCTAGTGGATGCTGGGGACTCCGTAAGGACCATGGGGATTATACCAAAGCTCCCAAACGGGCGGGAGAGTGCGGATGACTCTGCAGCACCGAATGAGCAAACACAAGGTCCTCCTCAGCCAGGGTATCAAACTTGTAGAACTTTGCAAAGGTGTTTGAACCTGACCAAGTAGCTGCTCGGCAAAGCTGTAATGCCGAGACCCCTCGGGCAGCCGCCCAAGAAGAGCCCACCTTCCTTGTGGAATGGGCCTTAACTGATTTAGGCAGCGGCAACCCAGCCGCAGAATGAGCCTGCTGAATCGTGTTACAGATCCAGCGAGCAATAGTTTGCTTTGAAGCAGGCGCCCCAAGCTTGTTGGAAGCATACAGGATAAACAAAGATTCTGTTTTCCTGACCTTAGCCGTTCTGGCTACATAAACCTTCAAAGCCCAGACTACATCCAGTGACTCGGAATCATCCAAGTCAGTAGTAGATATAGGCACCACAATAGGTTGGTTTATATGAAAGGATGAAACCACTTTCGGCAGAAATTGTGGGTGGTCCGCAATTCTGCTCTATCCGCATGGAAAACCAGATAAGGGCTTTTATGTGACAAAGCCGCCAATTCTGACACACGCCTAGCCGAAGCCAAGGCTAATAGCATGACCACCTTCCACGTGAGATATTTTACTTCCATCGTTTTGAGTGGTTCAAACCAGTGTGATTTCAGGAAACTCAACACCACGTTAAGATCCCAAAGGCTGAATATGCAGCACTCCCTTTACAAACGTCTGAACTTCAGGCAGAGAAGCCAGTTCTTTTTGAAAGAAAATGGATAAGGTCGAAATCTGAACCTTAATGGAACCCAATTTAAGGCCCAAAGTCACTCCCGACTGTAGGAAGTGAAGGAAAAAGCCCAGCTGGAATTCCTCCGTAGGGGCATTCCTGGCCTCACACCAAGCCACATATTTTCGCCATATACGGTGATAATGTTGAGCCGTCACATCCTTCCTAGCCTCTATCAGCATAGGAATGACCTCATCCGGAATGCCTTTTTCTGCTAGGATCCGGCGTTCAACCGCCATGCCGTCAAACGCAGCCGCGGTAAGTCTTGGAACAGACAGGGCCCCTGTTGCACAAGTCCTGTCCTAGAGGCAGAGGCCACGGGTCCTCTGTGAGCATTTCTTGCAGATCTGGATACCAAGTCCTTCTTGGCCAATCCGGAACAATGAGTATTGTTCTCACTCCTCGTTTCCTTATGATTTTCAGCACCTTGGGTATGAGAGGAAGAGGAGGAAATACATAGACCGACGGGAACACCCACGGTGTCACCAGTGCGTCCACAGTTATCGCCTGAGGGTCTCTTGACCTGGCGCAATATCTCTGCAGCTTTTTGTTGAGGCGGGATGCCATCATGTCCACCTGTGGCAGTTCCCACCGACTTGCAATCTGCGTGAAGACTTCTTGATGAAGTCCCCACTCTCCCGGGTGGAGGTCGTGCCTGCTGAGGAAGTCTGCTTCCCAGTTGTCCACTCCCGGAATGAACACTGCTGACAGTGCGCTTACGTGATTCTCCGCCCAGCGAAGAATTCTGGTGGCTTCTACCATCGCCACCCTGCTCCTTGTGCCGCCTTGGCGGTTTACATGAGCCACTGCGGTGATGTTGTCTGACTGAATCAGAACCGGTTGGTCGTGAAGCAGGGACTCCGCTTGACGTAGGGCGTTGTATATGGCCCTTAGTTCCAGGATGTTGATGTGAAGGCAAGTCTCCTGATTTGACCACAGCCCTTGGAAATTTCTTCCCTGTGTGACTGCCCCCCACCCTCGGAGGCTTGCATCCGTGGTCACCAGGACCCAGTCCTGAATGCTGAATCTGCGACCTTCGAGAAGGTGAGCACTCTGCAGCCACCACAGGAGAGACATCCTGGCCCTGGGGGATAGGGTGATTAACCGATGCATCTGAAGATGTGATCCGGACCACTGTCCAGTAAGTCCCATTGGAAGGTCCTCGCATGGAACCTGCCGAAGGGAATGGCCTCGTATGATGCCACCATCCTTCCCAGGACTCGAGTGCAGTGATGCACTGACACCTGTTTTGGTTTTAATAGATTCCTGACCAGTGTCACGAGCTCCTGAGCTCTCTCTATCGGGAGATAAACCCTTTTCTGGTCTGTGTCTAGGATCATGCCTAGGAGAGGCAGATGAGCTGTAGGAACCAGCTGCGACTTTGGAATATATAGACTCCAGCCGTGTTTCCGTTACACTTCCAGAGAAAGTGATACGCTGTTCAGCAACTGCTCTCTTGATCTCGCTTTTATGAGGAGATCGTCCAAGTACGTGATAATAGTGGCACCTTGCTTCCGCAGGAGCACCATCATTTCCGCCATTACCTTGGTGAATATTCTCGGGGCCGTGGAGAGACCAAACGGCAACGTCTGAAATTGGTAATGACAATCCCGTACCGCAATTCTGAGGTACGTCTGATGAGGTGGATAAATGGGGACATGAAGGTATGCATCCTTTATGTCCAGAGTCACCATAAAATCTCCCCCTTTCAGGCTTGCAATGACCGCTCTTAGCGATTCCATCTTGAACTTGAACCTTTTCAGGTATATGTTCAGGGATTTTAAATTCAATATGGGTCTGACCGAACCGTCTGGTTTCGGGACTACAACATGGTCGAATAATAACCCCCTCCTTGTTGAAGGAGGGGAACCTCCTTGACCACCACCTGTTGAAGATACAATTTGTGAATTGCAGTTAACACTGTTTCCCTCTCGTGGGGGGAAGCCGGCAGGGCCGTCGGTGAGGGGGCATCTCCTCAAAGTCCAGCTTGTATCCCTGAGACACAATATCTATTGCCCAGGGATCTAACAGGGAGTGAACCCACTTGTGGCTGAACTTACGAAGGCGTGCCCCCACCGGGCCTAGCTCCGCCTGTGGAGCCCAAGCGACATGCGGTGGATTTTGTAGAGGCCGGGGAGGACTTCCGTTCCTGGAAACTAGCTGTGTTGTGCAGCTTCTTTCCTCTGCCCCCGCCTCTGGCAAGAAAGGACACACCTCGGACTTTCTTGTTTCTTTGTTCGAAAGGCTGCATTTGATAATGTCGTGCTTCACTAGGCTGTGCAGGAATATAAGGCAAAATATCAGAATTACCAGCTATAGCTGTGGAGACCAGGTCCGAGAACCCTTCTCCACACAATCCTCAGCCTTCCATATGCCTCTTAAGTTGGCATCATCTGTCCATTGCATATACTACAGGACACGTCAAGCAGAAATCGACATAGCTTTGTCTCTAGGACCTAGTAGACTCATGTCTCTTTGGGCATCTCCTATATAATAGCCCTGTGATTCTGTGCCTGGGTCTCTAACGCTGGGCGTGGCTAGGAGCTCTCATTGGGTTAGTGGCAGGTCTATCACACCCAGTCCACAGCTGATTGGACGAGAAACGCCCTCCCATACAGGTTACATCCAATGGGAGGCTCTGCCCTTTGCCTGCTTTGTGTTCACAGAGCAGGATTAACAATGGGACTGATGGAGCTGCTGCTCCAGCCCCACACCCCAAAATAGACCCACTGCATCTGCAGCAACATACCCTCCAACACTTTACACATAAACATTGCTGCAAATTAGAAAAAGGGGGCGTGGCCACTGGTACAGCGGCGTGGCCACGCCCCTTTTCCTATACTTTCAATGGAAGCTTCAAAAAAGGTACAGACCATAAAAAAGGTCCTGTTCCTGCCAAAAAGGTGCAGCTGGAGGGTATGCCACTGCATCTGCAGCAAGTCTCTGCACGGTAGATAGGGAAAAAATAAGAATTTACTTACCGATAATTCTATTTCTCGTAGTCCGTAGTGGATGCTGGGGACTCCGTAAGGACCATGGGGAATAGCGGCTCCGCAGGAGACAGGGCACAAAAGTAAAAGCTTTAGGATCAGGTGGTGTGCACTGGCTCCTCCCCCTATGACCCTCCTCCAAGCCTCAGTTAGGATACTGTGCCCGGACGAGCGTACACAATAAGGAAGGATTTGAATCCCGGGTAAGACTCATACCAGCCACACCAATCACACTGTACAACCTGTGATCTGAACCCAGTTAACAGCATGATAACAGCGGAGCCTCTGAAAAGATGGCTCACAACAATAATAACCCGATTTTTGTAACAATAACTATGTACAAGTATTGCAGACAATCCGCACTTGGGATGGGCGCCCAGCATCCACTACGGACTACGAGAAATAGAATTATCGGTAAGTAAATTCTTATTTTCTCTGACGTCCTAAGTGGATGCTGGGGACTCCGTAAGGACCATGGGGATTATACCAAAGCTCCCAAACGGGCGGGAGAGTGCGGATGACTCTGCAGCACCGAATAAGAGAACTCCAGGTCCTCCTCAGCCAGGGTATCAAATTTGTAGAATTTTGCAAACGTGTTTGCCCCTGACCAAGTAGCAGCTCGGCAAAGTTGTAAAGCCGAGACCCCTCGGGCAGCCGCCCAAGATGAGCCCACCTTCCTTGTGGAATGGGCATTTACATATTTTGGCTGTGGCAGGCCTGCCACAGAATGTGCAAGCTGAATTGTACTACACATCCAACTAGCAATCGTCTGCTTAGAAGCAAGAGCACCCAGTTTGTTGGGTGCATACAGGATAACCGCAAGTCAGTTTTCCTGACTCCAGCCGTCCTGGAAACCTATATTTTCAGGCCCTGACAACATCTAGCAACTTGGAGTCCTCCAAGTCCCTAGTAGCCGCAGGTACCACAATAAGCTGGTTCAGGTGAAACGCTGACACCACCTTAGGGAGAAACTGGGGACGAGTCCGCAGCTCTGCCCTGTCCGAATGGACAATCAGATATGGGCTTTTGTGAGACAAAGCCGCCAATTCTGACACTCGCCTGGCCGAGGCCAGGGCCAACAGCATGGTCACTTTCCATGTGAGATATTTCAAATCCACAGATTTGAGCGGTTTAAACCAATGTGATTTGAGGAATCCCAGAACTACGTTGAGATCCCACAGTGCCACTGGAGGCACAAAAGGGGGTTGTATATGCAGTACTCCCTTGACAAACTTCTGGACTTCAGGAACTGAAGCCAATTCTTTCTGGAAGAAAATCGACAGGGCCGAAATTTGAACCTTAATGGACCCCAATTTGAGGCCCATAGACACTCCTGTTTGTAGGAAATGCAGGAATCGACCGAGTTGAAATTCCTCCGTGGGGGCCTTCCTGGCCTCACACCATGCAACATATTTCGCCAAATGCGGTGATAATGTTGTGCGGTCACCTCCTTCCTGGCTCTGACCAGGGTAGGGATGACCTCTTCCGGAATGCCTTTTTCCCTTAGGATCCGGCGTTCAACCGCCATGCCGTCAAACGCAGCCGCGGTAAGTCTTGGAACAGACATGATCCTTGCTGAAGCAAGTCCCTTCTTAGTATCTCTTGAAGTTCCGGGTACCAAGTCCTTCTTGGCCAATCCGGAGCCACGAGTATAGTTCTTACTCCTCTCCGTCTTATAATTCTCAGTACCTTGGGTATGAGAGGCAGAGGAGGGAACACATACACCGACTGGTACACCCACGGTGTTACCAGAGCGTCCCAGCTATTGCCTGAGGGTCTCTTGACCTGGCGCAATACCTGTCCAGTTTTTTGTTCAGACGGGACGCCATCATGTCCACCTTTGGTCTTTCCCAACGGTTCACAATCATGTGGAAGACTTCCAGATGAAGTCCCCACTCTCCCGGGTGGAGGTCGTGCCTGCTGAGGAAGTCTGCTTCCCAGTTGTCCACTCCCGGAATGAACACCGCTGACAGTGTTATCACATGATTTTTTCGCCCAGCGAAGAATCCTTGCTGCCATTGCCCTCCTGCTTCTTGTGCCGCCCTGTCTGTTTACGTGGGCGACTGCCGTGATGTTGTCCGACTGGATCAGCACCGGTTGACTTTGAAGCAGAGGTCTTCCTAGGCTCAGAGCATTGTAAATTGCCCTTAGCTCCAGTATATTTATGTGGAGAGAAGTCTCCAGACTTGACCACACTCCTTGGAAATTTCTTCCCTGTGTGACTGCTCCCCAGCCTCTCAGGCTGGCATCCGTGGTCACCAGGACCCAGTCCTGAATGCCGAATCTGCTGCCCTCTAGTAGATGAGCACTCTGCAGCCACCACAGAAGAGACACCCTTGTCCTTGGAGACAGGATTATCCGCTGATGCATCTGAAGATGCGATCCGGACCATTCGTCCAGCAGATCCCACTGAAAAATTCTTGCGTGAAATCTGCCGAATGGAATCGCTTCGTAAGAAGCCACCATTTTTCCCAGGACTCTTGTGCATTGATGCACTGACACTTGGCCTGGTTTTAGGAGGTTTCTGACTATCTCGGAAAACTCCCTGGCTTTCTCCTCCGGGAGAAACACCTTTTTCTGGACTGTGTCCAGAATCATCCCTAGGAACAGCAGACGTGTCGTCGGAATCAGCTGCGATTTTGGAATATTTAGAATCCACCCGTGCTGTCGTAGAACTACTTGAGATAGTGCTACTCCGACCTCCAACTGTTCTCTGGACCTTGCTCTTATCAGGAGATCGTCCAAGTAAGGGATAATTAAGACGCCTTTTCTTTGAAGAAGAATCATCATTTCGGCCATTACCTTGGTAAAGACCCGGGGTGCCGTGGACAATCCAAACGGCAGCGTCTGAAACTGATAGTGACAGTTCTGTACCACGAACCTGAGGTACCCTTGGTGAGAAGGGCAAATTGGGACATGGAGGTAAGCATCCTTGATGTCCAGGAACACCATATAGTCCCCTTCTTCCTGGTTCGCTATCACTGCTCTGAGTGACTCCTCCTTGATTTGAACCTTTGTATGTAAGTGTTCAAAGATTTCAGATATAGAATAGGTCTCACCGAGCCGTCTGGCTTCAGTACCACAAATAGTGTGGAATAATACCCCTTTCCTTGTTGTAGGAGGGGTACTTTGATTATCACCTGCTGGGAATACAGCTTGTGAATTGTTTCCAATACTGCCTCCCTGTCGGAGGGAGACGTTGGTAAAGCAGACTTCAGGAACCTGCGAGGGGGAGACGTCTCGAATTTCCAATCTGTACCCCTGGGATACTACTTGTAGGATCCAGGGGTCCACTTGCGAGTGAGCCCACTGCGCGCTGAAACTCTTGAGACGACCCCCCACCGCACCTGAGTCCGCTTGTACGGCCCCAGCGTCATGCTGAGGACTTGGCAGAAGCGGTGGAGGGCTTCTGTTCCTGGGAAGGGGCTGCCTGCTGCAGTCTTCTTCCCTTTCCTCTACCCCTGGGCAGATATGACTGGCCTTTTGCCCGCTTGCCCTTATGGGGACGAAAGGACTGAGGCTGAAAAGACGGTGTCTTTTTCTGCTGAGATGTGACTTGGGGTAAAAAAGGTGGATTTTCCAGCTGTTGCCGTGGCCACCAGGTCCGATGGACCGACCCCAAATAACTCCTCCCCTTTATACGGCAATACTTCCATGTGCCGTTTGGAATCTGCATCACCTGACCACTGTCGTGTCCATAAACATCTTCTGGCAGACATGGACATCGCACTTACTCTTGATGCCAGAGTGCAAATATCCCTCTGTGCATCTCGCATATATAGAAATGCATCCTTTAAATGCTCTATAGTCAATAAAATACTGTCCCTGTCAAGGGTATCAATATTTTCAGTCAGGGAATCCGACCAAGCCACCCCAGCGCTGCACATCCAGGCTGAGGCGATCGCTGGTCGCAGTATAACACCAGTATGTGTGTATATACTTTTTAGGATATTTTCCAGCCTCCTATCAGCTGGCTCCTTGAGGGCGGCCGTATCTGGAGACGGTAACGCCACTTGTTTTGATAAGCGTGTGAGCGCCTTATCCACCCTAGGGGGTGTTTCCCAACGCGCCCTAACTTCTGGCGGGAAAGGGTATAACGCCAATAATTTTCTATCGGGGGAAACCCACGCATCATCACACACTTCATTTAATTTATCTGATTCAGGAAAAACTACAGGTAGTTTTTTCACACCCCACATAATACCCTTTTTTGTGGTACTTGTAGTATCAGAAATATGTAACACCTCCTTCATTGCCCTTAACATGTAACGTGTGGCCCTAATGGAAAATAAGATTTTACTTACCGATAAATCTATTTCTCGTAGTCCGTAGTGGATGCTGGGGACTCCGTCAGGACCATGGGGAAATAGCGGCTCCGCAGGAGACAGGGCACAATAATAAAAGCTTTAGGATCAGGTGGTGTGCACTGGCTCCTCCCCCTATGACCCTCCTCCAAGCCTCAGTTAGGATACTGTGCCCGGACGAGCGTGCATAATAAGGAAGGATATTGAATCCCGGGTAAGACTCATACCAGCCACACCAATCACACCGTACAACCTGTGATCTGAACCCAGTTAACAGTATGATAACAACGAAGGAGCCTCTGAAAAGATGGCTCACAACAAGAATAACCCGATTTTTGTAACAATAACTATGTACAAGTATTGCAGACAATCCGCACTTGGGATGGGCGCCCAGCATCCACTACGGACTACGAGAAATAGATTTATCGGTAAGTAAAATCTTATTTTCTCTGACGTCCTAGTGGATGCTGGGGACTCCGTCAGGACCATGGGGATTATACCAAAGCTCCCAAACGGGCGGGAGAGTGCGGATGACCCTGCAGCACCGAATGAGAGAACTCCATGTCCTCCTCAGCCAGGGTATCAAATTTGTAGAATTTAGCAAACGTGTTTTCCCCTGACCAAGTAACTGCTCGGCAAAGTTGTAAAGCCGAGACCCCTCGGGCAGTCGCCCAAGATGAGCCCCCTTCCTTTTGGAATGGGCTTTTACCGATTTTGGCTGTGGCAGGCCTGCCACAGAATGTGTAAACTGAATTGTATTACAAATCCAGCGAGCAATCGTCTGCTTAGAAGCAGGAGCACCCATCTTGTTGGGTGCATACAGGCTAAACAGCGAGTCAGATTTTCTGACTCCAGCCTTCCTGGAAACATATTTTTCAGGGCCCTGACAACGTCAAGTAACTTGGAGTCCTCCAAGTCCCTAGTACCCGCAGGTACCACAATAGGTTGGTTCATGTGAAAAACAGAAAACACCTTAAGGAGAAATTGAGGACGAGTCCTCAATTCTGCCCTGTCAGAATGAAAAATTAAGTAAGGGCTTTATATATGATAAAGCCGCCAATTCTGACACACGCCTGGCTGAAGCCAGGGCTAATAGCATCGTCACCTTCCATGTGAGATATTTTAAGTCCACAGTGGTGAGTGGTTCAAACCAATGTGACTTTAGGAAACTCAAAACAACATTGAGATCCCAAGGTGCCACTGGGGCACAAAAGGAGGCTGTATATGCAGTACCCCTTTTACAAACATCTGAACGTCAGGCACTAAAGCCAGTTCTTTCTGGAAGAAATTCGACAGGGCCGAAATTTGAACCTTAATGGACCCTAATTTTAGGCCCATAGACAGTCCTGTTTTCAGGAAATGTAGGAAACGACCCAGTTGGAATTCCTCTGTAGGGGCCTTCTTGGCCTCACACCACGCAACATATCTTCGCCAAATGCGGTGAAAATGTTTTGCGGTTACATCCTTCCTGTCTTCGACCAGGGTAGGGATGACTTCATCTGGAATGCCCTTTCAGGATCCGGCGTTCAACCGCCATGCCGTCAAACGCGGCCGCGGTAAGTCTTGGAACAGACAAGGCCCCTGCTGGAGCAGGTCCTTTCTTAAAGGTAGAGGCCACGGGTCTTCCGTGAACATCTCTTGAAGTTTCGGGTACCAAGTCCTTCTTGGCCAATCCGGAACCACGAGTATCATTCTTACTCATCTCCCTCTTATGATTCTCAGTACTTTTTGTATGAGAGGCATAGGAGGGAACACATACTCTGACTGGTACATCCACAGTGTTACCAGAGCGTCCACCGCTATTGCCTGAGGGTCCCTTGACCTGGCGCAATATCTAGTTTTTTGTTCAGGCGGGACGCCATCATGTCCACCTTTGGTTTTTCACAACGGTTTACAATCATGTGGAAGACTTCCCGATGAAGTCCCCACTCTCCCGGGTGGAGGTCATGCCTGCTGAGGAAGTCTGCTTCCCAGTTTTCCACTCCCGGAATGAACACTGCTGAGAGTGTTATCACATGATTTTTCGCCCAGCGAAGAATCCTTGCAGTTTCTGCCATTTCCCTCCTGCTTCTTGTGCCGCCCTGTCTGTTTACGTGGGCGACTGCCGTGATGTTGTCCCACTGGATCAATACCGGCTGACCTTGAAGCAGGTCTTGCTAAGCTTAGAGCATTGTAAATTGCCCTTAGCTCCAGTATATTTATGTGGAGAGAAGTCTCCAGACTCGATCACACTCTCTGGAAATTTTTTCCTTGTGTGACTGCTCCCCAGCCACTCAGGCTGGCATCCGTGGTCACCAGGACCCAGTCCTGAATGCCGAATCTGCGGCCCTTTCATAGATGAGCACTCTGCAGCCACCGCAGAAGAAACACCCTTGTCCTTGGAGACAGGGTTATCCGCTGATGCACCTGAAGATGCGATCCGGACCATTTTTCCAGCAGATCCCACGTAAAGGTTCTTGCGTGAAATCTACCGAATGGGATCGCTTTGTAAGAAACCACCATTTTTCACAGGATCCTTGTGCAATGATGCACTGATACTTTTCCTGGTTTTAGGAGGTTCCTGACTAGCTCGGATAACTCCCTGGCTTTCTTCTCCGGGAGAAAACATCCTTTTCTGGACTGTGTCCAGAATCATCCCTAGGAACAGTAGACGTGTCGTCGGAAAAAACTGCGATTTTGGAATATTTGGAATCCACTCGTGCTGTCGTAGAACTACTTAAGATAGTGCTACTCCGACCTCCAACTGTTCTCTGGACCTTGCCCTTATCAGGAAAGCGTCCATATTTCTTTTAAGAAGAATCATCATTTCGGCCATTACCTTGGTAAAGACCCGGGGTGCCGTGGACAATCCAAACGGCAGCGTCTGAACTGATAGTGACAGTTCTGTACCACGAACCTGAGGTACCCTTGGTGAGAAGGGCAAATTTGGACATGTAGGTAAGCGTCCCTGATATCCAGTGACACCATATCGTCCCCTTCTTCCTGGTTCGCTATCACTGCTCTGAGTGACTCCATCTTGATTTGAACGCATGTATGTAAGTGTTCAAATATTTCAGATCTCACCTAGCCGTCTGGCTTCAGTACCACAATATAGTGTGGAATAATACCCCTTCCCTTGTTGTAGAAGGGGTACTTTGATTATCACCTGCTGGGAATACAGCCTGTAAATTGTTCCCAATACTGCCTCCCTGTCGGAGGGAGACGTTGGTAAAGCAGACTTCAGGAACTTGTGAGGGGGAGACGTCTCGAATTTCCAATGTACACCTGGGATACTACGTGTAGGATCCAGGAGTCCACTTGTGAGTGAGCCCACTGCGTGCTGAAACTCTTGAGATGACCCCCTACCGCACCTGAGTCCGCTTGTACGGCCCCAGCGTCATGCTGCGGACTTGGCAGAAGCTGTGGAGGGCTTCTGTTCCTGGGAATGGGCTGCCTGCTGCAGTCTTCTTCCCTTTCCTCTACCCCTGGGCAGATATGACTGGCCCTTTTGCCCGCCTGCCCTTATGGGGACGAAAGGACTGAGACTGAAAAGACTGTGTCCTTTTCTGCTGAGATGTGACTT
Source organism: Pseudophryne corroboree (assembly GCF_028390025.1). Classification (NCBI taxonomy): domain Eukaryota; kingdom Metazoa; phylum Chordata; class Amphibia; order Anura; family Myobatrachidae; genus Pseudophryne; species Pseudophryne corroboree. The sequence goes on from NC_086446.1 coordinate 93,312,728, forward strand.
GGGGTAACAAAAGGTGGATTTTTCAGCTGTTGCCATGGCCACCAGGTCCGATGGACCGCCCCTTTATACGGCAATACTTCCATGTGCCGTCTGGAATCTGCATCACCTGACCACTGTCGTCTGGCAGATATGGACATCACATTTACTCTTGATGCCAGAATGCAAATATCCCTCTGCGCATCTCGCATATATAGAAATGCATCCTTAAAATGCTCTATAGTCAATAAAATCTTGTCCCTGTCAAGGGTATCAATATTTTCAGTCAGGAAATCCGACCAAGCCCCCTCAGCGCTGCACATCCAGGCTGAGGCGATTGCTGGTCGTAGTATAACACCAGTATATGTGTATATACTTTTAGGATATTTTTCAGCTTCCTATCAGCTGGCTCCTTGAGGGCTGCCGTATCTGGAGACGGTAACGCCACTTGTTTTTATAAGCGTGTGAGCGCCTTATTCACCCTAAGGTGTGTTTCCCAACTCGCCCTAACTTCTGGCGGGAAAGGGTATACCGCCAATAATTTTCTATCGGAGGAAACCCACGTATCATCACACACTTCATTTAATTTATCTGATTCAGGAAAAACTACAAGTAGTTTATTCACACCCTACATAATACCCTTATTTGTGGTACTTGTAGTATCAGAAATATGTAACACCTCCTTCATTGCCCTTAACATGAAACGTGTGGCCCTAAAGGAAAATACGTTTGTTTCTTCACCGTCGACACTGGAGTCAGTGTCCGTGTCTGTGTCGACCGACTGAGGTAAATGGGCGTTTTTACAAGCCCCTGACGGTGTCTGAGACGCCTGGACAGGTACTAATTTGTTTGCCGGCCGTCTCATGTCGTCAACCGACCTTACAGCGTGTTGACATTATCACGTAATTCCTAAATAAGCCATCCATTCCAGTGTCGACTCCCTAGAGAGTGACATCACCAATACAGGCAATTTGCTCCGCCTCCTCACCAACATCGTCCTCCTACATGTCGACACACACGTACCGACACACAGCACACACACAGGGAATGCTCTGACAGAGGACAGGACCCCACTAGCCCTTTGGGGAGACAGAGGGAGAGTTTGCCAGCACACACCAAAAACGCTATAATTATACAGGGACAACCCCTTATACAAGTGTTTTCCCTTATAGCATTTTTATATATGTAATCATATCGCCAAATAAGTGCCCCCCCTCTCTGTTTTAACCCTGTTTCTGTAGTGCAGTGCAGGGGAGAGCCTGGGAGCCTTCCTCACAGCAGAGCTGAGCAGGAAAATGGCACCGTGTGCTGAGGAGAATAGGCCCCGCCCCCTTTTCGGCGGGCTCTTCTCCCGGAGTTTGTGAGATCTGGCAGGGGTTAAATACATCCATATAGCCTCAAGGGCTATATGTGATGTATTTTAGCCATAAAAAGGTATTATACATTGCTGCCCAGGGCGCCCCCCCCAGCGCCCTGCACCCTCAGTGACAGTTGGTGACTGTTGGTGAAGTGTGCTGACAACAATGGCGCACAGCTGCAGTGCTGTGCGCTACCTTATGAAGACTGAAAGTCTTCTGCCGCCTGTTTCTGGACCTCTGGACCTCTTCAACTTCGGCATCTGCAAGGGGGGTCGGCGGCACGGCTCCGGGACGAACCCCAGGGTGAGACCTGTGGTCCGACTCCCTCTGGAGCTAATGGTGTCCAGTAGCCTAAGAAGCAAATCCATCCTGCACGCAGGTGAGTTTTCTTCTCTCCCCTAAGTCCCTCGTAGCAGTGAGCCTGTTGCCAGCAGGACTCACTGAAAATAAAAAACCTAACTTAAACTTTTATTCTAAGCAGCTCAGGAGAGCCACCTAGATTGCACCCTTCTCGTCGGGCACAAAAATCTAACTGAGGCTTGGAGGAGGGTCATAGGGGGAGGAGCCAGTGCACACCACCTGATCCTAAAGCTTTTATTATTGTGCCCTGTCTCATGCGGAGCCGCTATTTCCCCATGGTCCTGACGGAGTCCCCAGCATCCACTAGGACGTCAGAGAAAATACGTTTGTTTCTTCACCGTCGACACTGGAGTCAGTGTCCGTGTCTGTGTCGACCGACTGAGGTAAATGGGCGTTTTAAAGCCCCTGACGGTGTTTGAGACGCCTGGACAGGTACTAATTGGTTTGCCGGCCGTCTCATGTCGTCAACCGACCTTGCAGCGTGTTGACATTATCACGTAATTCCCTAAATAAGCCATCCATTCCGGTGTCGACTCCCTAGAGAGTGACATCACCATTACAGGCAATTGCTCCGCCTCCTCACCAACATCGTCCTCATACATGTCGACACACACGTACCGACACACAGCACACACACAGGGAATGCTCTGATAGAGGACAGGACCCCACTAGCCCTTTGGGGAGACAGAGGGAGAGTTTGCCAGCACACACCAAAACGCTATAATTATACAGGGACAACCTTATATAAGTGTTTTCCCTTATAGCATCTTAATATATTATAATATCGCCACATAAAATGCCCCCCCTCTCTGTTTTAACCCTGTTTCTGTAGTGCAGTGCAGGGGAGAGCCTGGGAGCCTTCCTAGCAGCGGAGCTGTGTAGGAAAATGGCGCTGTGTGCTGAGGAGAATAGGCCCCGCCCCCTTTTCGGCAGGCTTCTTCTCCCGTTTTTCTGACAACCTGGCAGGGGTTAAATACATCCATATAGCCCCAGAGGCTATATGTGATGTATTTTTAGCCAGCATAGGTACTTTCATTGCTGCCCAGGGCGCCCCCCCCAGCGCGCTGCACCCTCAGTGACCGTTGGTGTGAAGTGTGCTGAGAGCAATGGCGCACAGCTGCCGTGCTGTGCGCTGCCTTAAGAAGACTGGGAAGTCTTCAGCCGCCGATTTCTGGACCTCTTCTCTCTTCAGCATCTGCAAGGGGGTCGGCGGCGCGGCTCCGGTGACCCATCCAGGCTGTACCTGTGATCGTCCCTCTGGAGCTAGTGTCCAGTAGCCAAGAAGCCAATCCATCCTGCACGCAGGTGAGTTCACTTCTTCTCCCCTAAGTCCCTCGATGCAGTGATCCTGTTGCCAGCAGGTCTCACTGAAAATAAAAAACCTAACAAAACTTTTACTCTAAGCAGCTCTTTAGGAGAGCCACCTAGATTGCACCCTTCTCGGCCGGGCACAAAAACCTAACTGAGGCTTGGAGGAGGGTCATAGGGGGAGGAGCCAGTGCACACCACCTGATCCTAAAGCTTTTACTTTTGTGCCCTGTCTCCTGCGGAGCCGCTATTCCCCATGGTCCTTACGGAGTCCCCAGCATCCACTTAGGACGTCAGAGAAAATCCTTTACTGCAGGGGGTCATTCCAAGTTGATCGCTAGCTGCATTCGTTCTTGCTGCCAGTCCACCTGCCCCCTCCGGCATCAACAATCCCCACTCCCTAGCTGCGGCGCAGGTGGAACAAAAGCTGCTGCGGCCACCGGCATAGATGTGTATGAAAGCGGCGCAGCTGAAGGCTTTCATAGGTCTCCCTGCGCCGCATACTCTCTGAGCCCCGGAGCCTGCTCTGCATGTGATGTCACAGAAGTGCCTCCCCACCTCAGCCGCACCCAGATCCCCGGAGGCCCTGACTGCGCAACACAGCACCTGGCCTGCCGGTCTGGAAGCCCCGAGATGTTTAATGTAGCGGATAGAGAGGGTGATATCCCGGAGGGTAATGTCTGGACGCTGAATCAATGTAAAAGGTGACAGTGCTGTGCAGTGCAGTGGGTGTGCTGTCAGGGCCGTTGCTAGAGTGTTCTGCGCCCCCCTGCAAACTATAAATTTGCACCCTCGCATACTTTACAAAGGCACAGCGCACATAATACCCCCTGTAGTAGAGACACTTACACATGTAGTGCCCCCAGTACCAGAGACGCTTACACATGTAATGCCCCCTGTACCAGAGACGCTTACACATGTAATGCCCCCTGTACCAGTGATGCTTACACACGTAACGCCCCCTGTACCAGTGATGCTTACACACGTAACGCCCCCTGTAGCAGTGATGCTTACACACGTAACGCCCCCTGTAGCAGTGACGCTTACACACGTAACGCCCTCTGTACCAGTGACGCTTACACACGTAATGCTCCCTCTAGCAGTGCTGCTTACACACATTATGCAGCAATCACACACACACACACACACACACACACACACAAACAAGCACACATATATATATATATATATAAACACACACACATACATACTGTACACACATACACAGTCCCACATATATACAGTATACACAGACACTGTATATACACACACACTCTCACTCTCTTTACAGACACTTATCTAATGAAGTCTGGCTGGCCGAAGCTGTAGCAGCTCATCCTCCTGCTGCAGCATGGTCCCGTGTAGCTCCGCCACTTACTCTCATCTAGCTCCGCCCACTTTGGCTCCCTCCCGGCCACTGAATGTCACACAGGGGAGGGAAGGGGGGAGAGAAGGTTTTGTGCTGACGGCGCCGAGGGGGAGAGGAGGCTTTGTGCTGCCGCCGCTGAGGGGTAGAAAAGGTTTTGTGCTTCCGGCGCCGCTGCATGTGTGACAGCAGCCGGCAGCAGCAGGGATAGCAGCAGAAGCTCAGCACAGGGATGCAGAGCAGGGAAAACGTCTCTCCTTCCTGGTGCCCCCTGCACTGCATCCCTTTGCTGAGCGGCTAGCGCCGGACCTGTGTGCAGTGTCACTGACACTGCACAGCACTCTCACCTTCTACATTGATTCAGCCAGTCACTCACTTCTGCCAGCCAGTCACTACTGTTATCACCAGTGTCCCAACGCACCATATCACAGGGAAGTAGACACACTAAATAAACGACAGCTCCCAGCAGCCCTTAGCGCCGAAGCATTGCGGCCCTTAGGGCTGCTGGGAGCTGTAATTTATTGAGTGCATCTTCTTCCCTGTAATGCGGTGCGTTGGGACACCGGCGCTAACAATAGTGACTGGCTGCTGAGCGAGTCTCTGGGAGAGCCACTGCCAAAGGGAGGACAGCAGCTTAGCTGCTGACAGGAGGAGAACAGGATAAGCATTACCTGCCCCTCCCCCACTCACAGTACCTCCAGCCCTCATCCGTGGCACCCCCACACACCCCCTCCAGCACCCGTGGTAGCTCCGGGCCCCCTCCCCCACCTGCAGCAACCCCCCTCCCGCCGCATCCGCCCCTCCCCCACCCGGGACACCCCCGCAACTGCTCCCCCCCCCACCCGCAGTGGCTCCGGACCACCACCCGTGGCACCCACGCACCTTCCCCCACCTGTGGCACCACCGCACCAGCCCCTCCCCCACCTGCGGCACCATCGTAACAGCCCCTCCCGCGGCACCCCAGGGTCCCATCCGCATCTTCCCCGCACCCGTCACCCCCCCAACCAAAGCACCTACTAGGTGATTCATCAGGCTCTGCGTGCACTGTTCACGCCGTTGCAAGGGGCTTCGACCCCTTAACCATTGCACTCCCTTTGTCTGTGCAATATTTAACCACTCACACAATTATGATTGGATGTAATACTCCATATAATAAAAATATTGCACGCCACAAGGGTGTGCAAGGGTTAAGGGGGCGTAGCCCCTTACGACGGTGCGAAGAGCGCCCGTAGGGGCGCGATGAATCACCTAGTGTTTTATATATATATATATATATATATATCTCTTAAGACAGCATCTTTAATCTATATATACATATATATATATACATACTAGGGTCTCCATCTCTGCTGATAAGGTACCTGTCCACGCTGCCACAGCGCTATAAACCCATGCCGATACAATCGCCGGTCTGAGTAGTGTACCATAATGCGCACGCTATCTGCAGGATCCCTGAGAATAGCTGTTACGTCAGGGCTACCTTTTGGGCAAACGTGACACCCTAGGGGAAGATTCCCATCGTATCCTGGCCCTAGTGGGGAAAGGATACTCCCTGAAAATTCTTTGTGGGAAATTGCAGTCTCTTGTCTGGAGATTCCCGCTCTTTTTCCTCATGAGAGGAGGGAAATTTACCTCAGCTTTCTTCCCCTTAAACAAGTGTACCCTTGTGTCAGGGACAGATGAGTCATCAGTGATATGCAAATCATCTTTTATTACAATAATCATATATTGAATAGTTTTCTGCCATTTCGGCTGTAACTTTGCATTATCGTAGTCGACACTGGAGTCAGACTCCGTGTCGATATTAGGGTCTATTATTTTGGATAGTGAGCATTGAGAGACTCTGAAGGTCTCTGCGACATAGGGACAGACATGGGTAGATTTCCTGTCTGTTCTCTAATCTTTTGTGCAATAAATTCACCTTAGCACTTAATTACACATATCCAAACAGGTGTCGGCGTTGTCGACGGAGACACCCTCTCACACACATATTTGCTCTATCTCCTCCTTAGGGGAGCCTTTTACCTCAGACATGTCGACACACACGTACCGACACACCACACACTCAGGGAATGCTCATCTGAAGACAATTCCCCCATAAGGCCCTTTGGAGAGACAGAGAGAGAGTATGCCAGCACACACCCCAGCGCTATTAACCCAGGAATAACACAGTAACTTAATGTTAACCCAGTAGCTGCTGTTTATATTGATTTTTGCGCCTTATTATGTGCCCTCCTCTCTTTTTACCCTCTTCTACCGTGTAACTGCAGGGGAGAGGCTGGGGAGCTTCCTCTCAGCGGTGCTGTGGAGAAAAAACATGGCGCTGGTGAGTGCTAAGGAAGAAGCCCCGCCCCCTCGACGGCGGGCTTCTGTCCCGCTTTCATGTACAATTTTTGGCGGGGGCTATATTGCCCCCTGCGCCCTGCACCCTACAGTGACCGGAGTATGTGGGTGTAGTGTGGGAGCAATGGCGCACAGCTGCAGTGCTGTGCGCTACCTCAGTTTGAAGACTGGAGTCTTCTGCCGCCGATTTCGAAGTCTTCTTGCTTCTGTCTTCCGGCTCTGCGAGGGGGACGGCGGCGCGGCTCCAGGATCGGACGACAAAGGGTGAGATCCTGTGTACGATCCCTCTGGAGCTAATGGTGTCCAGTAGCCTAAGAAGCAGGACCTATCTTCAGAGAGTAGGGCTGCTTCTCTCCTCTCAGTCCCACGATGCAGGGAGTCTGTTGCCAGCAGATCTCCCTGAAAATAAAAAACCTAACAAAATACTTTCGTATAGCAAGCTCAGGAGAGCTCACTAAGTAGCACCCAGCTCGTCCGGGCACAGATTCAAACTGAGGTCTGGAGGAGGGACTGTCAAAGTCGAAAAATATTGTAATGCATGCCCCATGTACTAACCCCATGCACATGCCCGCTGCTCGTGCACTCAGTCCTCCGTGAGTGCACATATCCGCAATTTGCGTAGGATCTCTCCGGCAATCATGCGCGTGATATGGGTATTTACGGCGGAGTTTGTGAGCGCGTAGAGGGTTATTAGAACATTACATATTTAACCCAAATAGTGCACATTGTACACATAGCCCCCTGCACCACATCAGAAAGAAATAGCTGTTTAAAATGATAACAGAACAAAGGGATTCACCTTTACAGGATAGGAGGGGGCAGAACAAGGTTACAAGGTGGTGTTTGGTATCCAGCTGTAGGGTATTTTAAGGGAAACATTCTGGTGTTGGTTTGAGAAAGATCACTTGTTCCTGCGTATAGTTATGTGCAAAAGTAGAATATGAACATTGGCTGTGTTTACTGTATATTGTTTATGCGGGGGGAGTCCAAAGGAGACCACCCACAGGGGCAGTTGGGGAGGGACATCGCCCACCTATTCAAATCCACCTATGACCTCTCCTGTAATGTAAATGACCATCCCTGTGTCCAATGGACAAAGAGATTACAGTATCCATTGTGTTATGTTTTGGATGAAGTGAATAAAGAGAGCCTACAGCAGGCTTAGTCAGACAGAAGGCTCACAACGCTATCTATCAGATGGCGGAGGACCGGATCTGGGTTGCGCTTGCGAATATTCTCACGTACGTACATTCTCTGTAGCCATTATTCTGTTTAGATTTACTTGTTAGCCTATAGTGTATAAATTGTATTGTTTTATCTTTTGGAATCAATCCACGGAGGCCTTAGAACCCTGTGGTTTCAACAAAACAGTGTTGTGTTTTCACTTTCCTGCCTGGGCTTTAAAGTAGTTTAACCTGTTTAAGGTGTATAAGCATTGTTAAGTTGTACGCACTGCGGATACTTTGTATCGCCAGTGCTACTTAAGGTTGAAAGGTATTACATCATTACAGTACTTTGCTGTTAAGGGTTTAAAGTATAAGTATATCAGTACATTATATCGTTAACAAGGTTTAAAGGTTAATTGTGTGTGCGCTCGCTGTGTGTTCTCTGTACACTCAGCGCGGCCTGTATACGCCAAAGTGCGTACCACGTGGAGGACTCTGTACGCAAATAGCGTACAAAGTGCGTAGCACGCGCACGTAGTCTAGCGGCCATAGCGGCTCAACGGTAAAAGTGTATTTAGAGGTATAGCTTTGCGGTCTAAGATAATATCAACATTATCAGGACATAGAGGGAGGAGCCAGAACACACCAGAATCCAAATTCTTTTTTAAAGTGCCCTGTCTCCTGCGGAGCCCGTCTATTCCCCATGGTCCTTACGGAGTCCCCAGCATCCACTAGGACGTTAGAGAAATGCTGTTTGGTGACATCCATTGTCTACATCTGAGCGACTATTCCCATATTCAGGAGTATAACACTGTGCATTCTCCTATAAATGCAGTCATTACGAATACTCCTTTCACACCGAGCGGATAACTCAGGCTATTACCGGGGCAAGCCCTGGCTCAGTGTAAAGGGATCTATCCGTGTTGTGCGTACCCAGGTCTGCTACCCAGGTCACTATCAGGGTTAATACCATGGTGGTCATTCCGAGTTGATCGCTAGCTGCATTCATTCGCTGTGCAGCGATGAGGCAAAAAAAGGCACTTCTGCGCATGCGTCGCAATGCGCACGTGCGACGTACAAGTACAACGAACTATGTAGTTTCACACAGGGTCTAGCGATGCATTTCAGTCGCACTGCTTACCACAGAGTGATTGACATGAAGCAGCTGTGCACCCGTTTCTGGGTGTCAACTGACTGTTTTCAGGAAGTGTTTGCAAAAACGCAGGCGTGCCAGGAAAAGCGCAGGTGTGGCTGAGCGAACGCAGGGCGTGTTTGTGACGTCAAAACAGGAACTGAACAGTCTGAAGTAATCGCAATCGCTGAGTAGGTTTTGAGCTACTGTAAAACTACACCAAAAACCTTTGTAGCCGCTCTGCGATCCTTTCATTCGCACTTCTGCTAAGCTAAAATACACTCCCAGAGGGCGGCGGCATAGCGTTTGCACGGCTGCTAAAAACTGCTACTGAGCGATCAACTCGGAATGACCACCCATGTCCGACCCAGATTGGCACAACCTGGTTTATTTGACCCGTGTGGCACCACTGGATGATTGGCTATCATTAGCTAAGTAGGCAGCACCCGGCAGCAGGAGACAGCGGCAGTGCAGAAAGCAGCAGACATGGGTGCAGTGTGAATGGTGTCAACCATGGAATAACCTGAGGCCAATGTGCGGTCTGACGTGGATTGAAACCGTATTCAGTCCCCCATGTCAGAGCAGGTCTGTAGTGTAAAAGGAGTATTAAACTATCTAGGAACAGGGTACAAAAACAGTATGTGCATGGTAACATATGCAATACACCCTAATCACCTATAACAGGTGTTCCTTGTCAAGTACAGATTAGGCTCTAGAGAGTGGCTATTCATGCACAAACCAACAATATTTTTGTTTTGAGGGATGAGAATATTTAAACAAGATAAGTGAAGTTATAGGAGGATGCACAGTGTTATTCTCCTGAATATTTCAGCCATCTGCGAGGGCTGGAGATCACGCATCACCCCTATAGGATGCACGCTGCACTTCTTATACAGGTAAATTCCTTTCTGCCAATGTAATGAGATAACTCAAATACAATCAATTTAAAAAAATAATAAAAAATTGCCCCTACACTCATGATTAATGATATCGATATGAGGCCAAAGCAACCAATATTTTAACAAAGTAACTAACCCATTTAATGAAAATAAGAATTTACTCACCGGTAATTCTATTTCTCGTAGTCCGTAGTGGATGCTGGGTACTCCGTAAGGACCATGGGGTATAGACGGGCTCCGCAGGAGACTGGGCACTCTTAAAAGAAAGATTAGGTACTATATCTGGTGTGCACTGGCTCCTCCCTCTATGCCCCTCCTCCAGACCTCAGTTAGGGAAACTGTGCCCAGAAGAGCTGACATTACTAGGAAAGGATTTGGAATCCAGGGTAAGACTCATACCAGCCACACCAATTACACCGTACAACTCGTGATAACTATACCCAGTTAACAGTATGAACAATAACTGAGCCTCTCAACAGATGGCTCATACAATAACCCTTTAGTTAAGTAATAACTATATACATGCATTGCAGAGAGTCCACACTTGGGACGGGCTCCCAGCATCCACTACGGACTACGAGAAATAGAATTACCGGTGAGTAAATTCTTATTTTCTCTGATGTCCTAGTGGATGCTGGGTACTCCGTAAGGACCATGGGGATTATACCAAAGCTCCCAAACGGGCGGTAGAGTGTGGATGACTCTGCAGCACCGAATGAGCAAACTCAAGGTCCTCCTCAGCCAGGGTATCAAACTTGTAGAATTTTGTAAAAGTGTTTGAACCAGACCAAGTAGCAGCTCGGCAAAGTTGTAAAGCCGAGACCCCTCAGGCAGCCGCCCAAGAAGAGCCCACCTTCCTCGTGGAATGGGCTTTTACTGATTTAGGATGCGGCAGTCCAGCCGCAGAATGTGCAAGCTGAATCGTGCTACAGATCCAGCAAGCAATAGTCTGCTTTGAAGCAGGAGCACCCAGCTTGTTGGGTGCATGCAGGATAAATAGCGAGTCAGTTTTTCTGACTCTAGCCGTCCTGGAAACATAAAGTTTCAGGACCCGGACTACGTCCAGCAACTTGGAATCCTCCAAGTCCCTAGTAGCCGCAGGCACCACAATAGGTTGGTTCAAATGAAACGATGATACCACCTTAGGGAGAAATTGGGGACGAGTCCTCCCTTCTGCCCTTTCCATATGGAAGATCAGATATGGGCTTTTACATGACAAAGCCGCCAATTCTGACACACGCCTAATCCAAGCTAAGGCCAAAAGCATGACCACTTTCCATGTGAGATATATTAGCTCCACGGTCTTAAGTGGCTCAAACCAGTGGGATTTTAGGAATCCAACACACGTTAAGATCCCAAGGTGCCACTGGAGGCACAAAAGGGGCTGAATATGCAGCACCCCTGTAACAACGTCCGAACTTCAGGCAGTGAAGCCAGTTCTTTTTGAGAGAAAAAGGGATAGGGCTGAAATCTTGGCCTTTATGGATCCTAATTTTAGGCCCATAGTCACTCCTGACTGTAGGAAGTGCAGGAATCGACCCCCCTGGAATTCCTCTGTAGGGCCTTCCCGGCCACACACCAAGCAACCTATTTTCGCCATATACAGTGAAAAAGTCTTGCTGTCACGTCTTTCCTAGCCTTTATCAGCGTAGGAATAACTGCATCCGGAATGCCCTTTTCCGCTAGGATCCGGCGTTCAACCGCCATGCTGTCTAACGCAGCCGCGGTAAGTCTTAGATCAGACAGGGTCCCTGTTGCAACATGTCCTGACTGAGAGGCAGAGGCCATGGGTCCTCTGAGAGCATTTCTTGCAGTTCCGGGTACCGAGTCCTTCTTGGCCAATCCGGAGCAAAGAATATTGTTCACACTCCTCCGTTTATTACAATTCTCAGCCCTTGGGTCTGAGAGGAAGAGGAGGGAATATATAGACCGACTGGAACACCCACGGTGTTACTAGTGCGACCACAGCTATCGCCTGAGAGTCCCTTGACCCAGCGTAAAACCTTTTTTATCTTTTTATTGAGGTGGGACGCCATGTAGTCTACCTGAGGCAGTTTCCATCAATTTGCAAAACTGCGTGAAGACTTCCTGATGAAGTCACCACTTTCCCGGGTGGAGGTCGTGTCCACTCCCGGAATGAACACTGCTGACAGTGCGCTTACTTGATTCTCCGCCCAGCGAAGAATTCTGGTGGCTTCTACCCTCGCCACCCTGCTCCTTGTGCCGCCCTGGCGGTTTACATGAGCCCCTGCGGTCTGACTGGATCAGAACCGGTTGGTCGCGAAGCAGGATCTCCGCTTGACTTAGGGCGTTGTATATGGCCCTTAGTTCCAGGATATTGATGTGAAGGCAAGTCTGTTGGCTTGACCACAAACCTTGGAATTTTCTTCCCTGTGTAACTGCCCCCCACCCTCGGAGGCTTGCATCCGTGGTCACCAGGACCCAGTCCTGAATGCCGAATCTGCGGCCCTCGAGAAGGTGAGCACTCCGCAGCCACCACAGGAGAGACACCCTGGCCCAGGGGGATAGGGTGATTAACCGATGTATCTGAAGATGTGATCCGGACCACTTGTCCAGTAAGTTCCATTGTCCTTGCATGGAACCAGCCAAAGGGGATGGCCTCGTATGATGCCATCATCCTTCCCAGGACTCGAGTGCAGTGAAGCACTGACACCTGTTTTGGTTTTCAATAGATTCCTGACCAGTGTCATGAGCTCCTGAGCTCTCTCTATCGGGAGATAAACCCTCTTCTGGTCTGTGTCTAGGATCATGCCTAGGCGAGGCAGATGAGCTGTAGGAACCAACTGCGACTTCGGAATATATAGAATCCAGTCGTGTTGCCGTTTCACTTCCAGAGAAGGTGATACGCTGTCCAGCAACTGCTCTCTTGATCTCCCTTTTATGAGGAGATCATCCAAGTATGTGATAATAGTGACACCTTGCTTCCGCAGGAGCACCATCATATCCGCCATTACCTTGGTGAAATTGGTAATGACAATCCCGTACCGCAATTCTGAGGTACGCCTGATGAGGTGGATAAATGGGGACACGAAGGTATGCATCCCTTATGTCCCGATTCATTTCAGGCTTGCAATGACCGCTCTTAGCGATTCCATCTTGAACCTGAACCTTTTCAGGTATATGTTCAGGGATTTTAATACAATATGGGTCTAACCGAACCGTCTGGTTTCGGGATTATAACATGGTCGAATAATAACACCCTCTTGTTGACCACCACCTGTTGAAGATACAATTTACGAATTGCAGTTAACACTGGCTCCCTCTCTTGGGGGGAAGCCCGCCGGGTCCTCGGTGAGGGGGCATCTTCTCACAGTCCAGCCTGTATCCCTGCGATACAATTTCTATTGCCCAGGGATCTAACAGGGAGTGAACCCACTTGTGGCTGAACTTACGAAGGCGTGTCCCCACCGGGCCTAGCTCCGCCTGTGGAGCCCCAGCGACATGCGGTGGATTTTTGTAGAGGCCGGGGAGGACTAGCTGTGTTGTACAGCTTCTTTTCTCTGCCCCCGGCTCTGACAAGAAAGGACGCACCTCAGACTTTCTTGTTTCTTTATTCGAAAAGCTGCATTTAATAATGTCGTGCTTTCCTAGGCTGTGCAGGAATATAAGGCAAAATATCAGAATTACCAGCTATAGCTGTGGAGACCAGGCCCGAGAACCTTTCTCCACACAATCCTCAGCCTTCCATATGCCTCTTAAGTCGGCATCATCTGTCCAATGTATATTCTACAGGACACGTCAAGCAGAAATCGACATAGCTCTTGTCTCTAGGACCCAGTATACTCATGTCCCTTTATAATTATATATCTATCACTTAAGACAGCATCTTAAAATATTTATATGCATACTAGGGTCTCAATCTCTGCTGATAAGGTACCTGTCCACGCTGCCACAGCGCTATAAACCCATGCCGACACAATCGCCGTTCTGGGTAGTATACTAGAATGTGCACACTATCTGCAGGATCCCTTAGAATAGCTAGTGCAAACAGGACACCCAAGGGGAAGATTCTCAACACATCCTGGCCCTAGTGGGGAAAGGATACAGCCTGAGAATTCTCTTGTGGGAAGCTGCCGTCTCTTGTCTGGAGATTCCCGCTCTTTTTCCTCATGAGAGGAGGGAAATTTACCTCAGCATTCTTCCCCTTAACATGTGTACTCTCGTGTCAGTGACAGATGAGTCATCAGTGATATGCAAATCATCTTTTATTCCAATAATCATATATTTAATATCTTTTAGCCCTCTTGGCTGTAACTTTGCATTATCGTAGTCGACAGTGGAGTTAAACTCCGTGTCGATACTTTGTTATTTTGGATAGTGAACATAGAGAGACTCTGAAGGACTCTGTGACATAGGGACAGACCAGGGTAGATTTCCTTTCTGTTCCCTAACCTTTTGTGCAATAATTTTACCTCAGCACTTACACATATCCAAACAGGTGTCGGCGTTGTCGACGGAGACACCCTCCCACACACTTATCCGCTCTATCACCTCCTTAGAGGAGCCTTTTACCTCAGACATGTCGACACACGCGTACCGACACACCACACACACAGGGGATGCTCTATTTGAAGACAGTTCCCCCACCAGGCCCTTTGGAGAGACAGAGAGAGAGTATGCCAGCACACACCACAGCGCTATATAATACAGGGATGTACACTATACTGAGTGATTTTTCCCCTATAGCAGCTTATATACACAGTTTTGCACCTAAATTTATGTGCCCCCCCTCTCTTTTTTACCCTTTGTGTACCACGATACTGCAGGGGAGAGCCTGGGGAGCTTCCTTCTAGCTGAGCTGTGAAGAGAAAATGGCGCCGGTGTGCTGAGGAAGAAGGCCCGGCCCCCTCAGCGGCGGGCTTCTGTCCTTTTATGTACTTTAATGGCGGGGGTTAATGCACATATACAGTTTATCAGACTGTATTATGTGCTTTTCGCCAAGTAAGGTAATCTAATTGCTGCCCAGGGCGCCCCCCCCAGCGCCCTGCACCCATCAGTGACCGGAGTGTGTGGTGTGCTAAGGGAGCAATGGCGCACAGCTGCAGTGCTGTGCGCTATCTTAATGAAGACCGGAGTCTTCAGCCGCCGATTTTCAACTTCTCTTCGTTCTTCTGGCTCTGCAAGGGGGATGGCGGCGCGGCTCCGGGACCGTACGACCGAGGACTGGGCCTGTGTTCGATCCCTCTGGAGCTAATGGTGTCCAGTAGCCTTAGAAGCCCAAGCTAGCTGCAAGCAGGTAGGTTCGCTTCTCTCCCCTCAGTCCCACGTAGCAGTGAGTCTGTTGCCAGCAGATCTCACTGAAAATAAAAACCTAAATATACTTTCTTTTCTAGGAAGTTCAGGAGAGCCCCTGGGGTGCATCCAGCTCTGGCCGGGCACAGATACTAACTGAGGTCTGGAGGAGGGGCATAGAGGGAGGAGCCAGTGCACACCAGATAAAGTACCTAATCTTTCTTTTAAGAGTGCCCAGTCTCCTGCGGAGCCCGTCTATACCCCATGGTCCTTACGGAGTACCCAGCATCCACTAGGACGTCAAAGAAATGAATGTTCCTACAGTGTCAGCACCACAGAGGAATATGTGACATTTTACCATTTATATCCAGCACATTTTCCAGGTTATCCGCCGACCTGCAAATGTAGGTGCACATTTATTTTACATGTGTGTTTCCAAAGAAGAAGACATGGCCATGAGATGGGCACTGCAAACATTAAGAAGTATTGTAGCCTAGCATTTTCTACATAACCCCCTCCCCCCCACATTCCAGTATAGTGTCTGAGAGAAGTGATTTTGTCTAGGGCCCGCAAACCTGCATCGTGTGTGCACTACTGATACACAGGACAAAATGTAGCTAATGTTCTGTATGTAATCTGATACACGGGGCCAAATGTAGCTAATGTTCTGTATGTAATCTGATACACACGGCCAAATGTAGCTAATGTTCTGTATGTAATCTGATACACGGAGCCAAATGTAGCTAATGAGCTGTATGTTATCTGATACACGGGGCCAAATATAGCTAATGTTCTGTATGTATCTGATACACGGAGCCAAATGTAGCTTATGTTCTGTATGTTATTTGATACACGGGGCCAAATGTAGCTAATGTTCTGTATGTATCTGATACACGGAGCCAAATGTAGCTAATGTTCTGTATGTAATCTGATACATACAGAATATTAGCTACATTTGGCCCCGTGTATCAGATTACATACAGAACATTAGCTACATTTGGCTCCGTGTATCAGATACATACAGAACATTAGCTACATTTGGCCCCGTGTATCAAATAACATACAGAACATAAGCTACATTTGGCTCCGTGTATCAGATACATACAGAATATTAGCTACATTTGGCCCCGTGTATCTGATGCACACGGCCAAATGTAGCTAATGTTCTGTATGTAATCTGATACACGGGGCCAAATGTAGCTAATGTTCTGTATGTAATCGGATACACGGAATCAAATGTAGCTAATGTTCTGTATGTAATCTGATACACGGGGCCAAATGTAGCTAATGTTCTGTATGTAATCTGATACACTGGGCCAAATGTAGCTAATATTCTGTATGTATCTGATACACGGGGCCAAATGTAGCTAATCTTCTCTATGTAACCAAATGTAGCTAATATTCTGTATGTACTGTAATATGCAGCCTAAACTACATCCATGCATTTATTTTGCCCAACTGTACTCACGGTCCGGTTATGTATACTGTTTTCATGTTTGTCTTTTATGATTTGTCCTACCAGTGTGTGGTGTTACAGTAATGTTTGTACTTATGCTATGTGCTTACACTATTGTTAATTGTGTATTGTACTGATCATTGTGTATCAATGCCTATTTCCGTATAGATTATTAGCTTGGGAGCAGGGCCCTCTTACCTCAATGGGGGAGATTCAAATGTTTGAAAAGTCAGTTGGGTGTCTGTTTTTTCTTGTCAATTAGATAGGAAAAACAGACTCCTAACGGACTTTTCAAACATTTGAATCTCCTCCTATGTCTGTTATTACTCAGTCTTGTTACCATTTTGTTTCCAATTGTAAAGTTCAACGGTATATGCATGCGCTACACAAGTAACTTATAATATTGTACTGTTACTTTGGCAATGCATCTATATCTGCCTCCTGTACAAAGCTGCAGACACTTTGTGGACTTTTATAAATAAAATATATTAATAAATACTAACCAATGGCTGAAATACATTTTTATATCCTTATAGTGTGGCTATGGGGCTGTATATAGCCTGACACAACTCTATGATACTTGATATGATATCTATGATACTTGATATGATTCTCATGCTCTTTTGGCACTGTGCAAAGGCCCTCATTCCGAGTTGTTCGCTAGCAAGCTGCTTTTAGCAGCATTGCACACGCTAAGCCGCCGCCTACTGGGAGTGAATCTTAGCTTATCAAAATTGCGAACGAAAGATTAGCAAAATTGCGAATAGACACTTCTTAGCAGTTTCTGAGTAGCTCCACACTTACTCGGCATCTGCGATCAGCTCAGTCAGTTTCGTTCCTGGTTTGACGTCACAAACACACCCAGCGTCCGGCCAGACACTCCTCCGTTTCTCCAGCCACTCCCGCGTTTTTCCCAGAAACGGTAGCGTTTTTTCACACACACCCATAAAACGGCCAGTTTCCGCCCAGAAACACCCACTTCCTGTCAATCACATTACGATCACCAGAACGAAGAAAAAACCTCGTAATGCCGTGAGTAAAATACCTAACTGCATAGCAAATTTACTTGGCGCAGTCGCACTGCGAACATTGCGCATGAGCGACTAATCGCTCCGTTGCGAGAAAAAAATAACGAGCGAACAACTCGGAATGACCCCCAAAGATCTTTTACTTGGTAATCTGGTAAAAGCAACACAACTCTGGACAAGTCGATAAATGTGTTACCATCACAGCTTAATACTGATCTATCCTGAACTTTAGAGGTACTGAGGGCTCACACATAGTCACCGCCTCCAGGGGGAATGTATAATCGCTGTGCAAGTGTGCGATCCCATGTGTATCTGAGCTGCTAGTCTCTGCACAGCCCAGGACTTACTCTTCCAGTGCGACATAATCAGGCTGATCGGGGCCGGAGCTGATGTCACACATCCTCTCTGAAAATGCTTGGGCACGCCTGCATTTTTCTGGACACTCCCTGTAAATGCTCAGTTGCCACCCACAAATGGCCTCTTCCTGTCAATCACCATGCGATCGCCTGTGCGATTGGATTTTTCACACCATCCCGTCGCTGACCGGCGATGCCCACTGTTGTTGTCCGACCCGCGTGTGCAGTTAGGACCTGATCGCCCGCTGTGTGAAAACGCACAGCAGCTATCAGTTCTGAATGACCCCTCTTTCTTGGGTGTAGTACTGCTGACCGACGCCGGGATCCCGGCAGCATACCGACGCCGGGATCCCAGCGGGGAGGGGTGAGTGCGGTCACCACGGGTTCTATTCCCACTCTATGGGTGTCGTGGACACCCACGAGTGGAAATAGTCCCTGTTGGTCGGCATGCCGACCGTCGGGATAGTGACCCGTCGGGCTGGTGGAGGAGGTCATGTGACTGTCGTTCAGCTGACCGGCGGTCACATGAATACCACCCCTCTTTCTTATATGGCCCACACATCTAATTCCCCAATTCTGATCCGATGATCGACGATCCGATTTATGGATTGGTAGACTCCGATCAGTGATTTCTCAGGGGTTCGGCTATATACTTCATGGTAAAAATCACCAACTCGCTGATTCATTTTTGGGTCAGAATTGGCTAATCGATATTGTTGGATCTTGGGAATTGCCCCAACTGGCTGCATCTGTATGGGCCCCATTAGATGCAGTCAGGTCACATGATTAATGAATTGCTGTTGTTCAAGGCAACATACCGCAGTCTAGAGTGGAGTGTAATGTATTAGAAATCACTGTGCATTATGGGTAGATTGCGGGGTTTAGGAACTTGCAGTAGCACCAGCTATTGCTGGGACTTAAGGGAGAGCCCCACAGCCACAGTGACATGGTTATGATGTGTGTAACAGGAGCGTATCCGCTACACAGCGATGAAGACAACACAGAAGGCCACAGATTTACCAAAGAGAGAGAGAGAGTCAGTATCGGACATTACATTACCCAGCTAGATGGCTGCAAGCACAGCTCAGTGTATATCACTATTGAGTTATTCCAAGTTTATAAACCACAGATCAGATCTACCAGCTCTGTCTTTGATTGCATCGTGCAATATTAATTGTCCTTCCTCAGAATCCTAAATGAAAGGGATCTGCTACAAAATCATCTTTAATTCCTCTGTTTGCGTCCCATAATCTGTTGAAAGTACATGTTGGGTGTATTCATGTTGCTATGAATTGGAGTGTTGTTACTTTCTGTCTTATGACCAGCTCTCATAAGGCGTTCATGTTGCCGTTTGTGGCCTCATCCAATGTTGATGGAAATGCAGCCAATCTATTCACCAGCGACATTACTAAAGGGCCCTGCACACTTATAGATAACGATGGTAGATATGAACAATATTGTTCACAAATGAATGATAAATCGTTCATATCGACCAGTGCGGATGTACCAACAATGAACGCTGCGCGTCCCCGCAGTGGTTTATCTTTGGTCTACCCTCGTTTATACCTGCAAGCCACTTTGGATGATACGGATGTAATGTACTGTCATATCGTCCAAATCGGCCATAGATATCGTCCAGTGTGCATGCAAAAAATCGTTGGTGAAAAATCGGCCAATGATAATATCGTTGGTCGTTAAAATCGCCCAGTGTGTAGGGCACTTAAGAATTAGAGTTATCTTGCTCGGATACCCTGTGACTTACTAAATGGTATCCCAAATTTGGTTGGGGTTGGCAATTACACAGGTGAATCCACATAAGTCAGACGCACCGGTAATTGTGTAATAATGATCTTGTTGTTAATGGTGATTCCTTTTATGCGATAAACAAAGGTATGTCCGGTGGTGCTCCCCTAGAGTCATTAGTAAAGCATACATATAGAAGAAAAGTAGACGCTTTTGTTGGGAGCAGTGTTATCAAAGTAATTTTAAAACTTAACTTTTATTAGGGTCTATCATGTACCTATACCATATAATATTACAAATATTAAAAGTCATTAAATAATAGATACAAATCCCAATATAACACAGATGTGTATATTTAGTGACATGAGACACAAAGGGGCATATGTATTAAGCCTGGAGAAGTGATAAGTGCAAGGTCATAACGCACCAGCCAATCAGCTCCAATATGTAAATAGACAGTTAGGAGCTGATTGGCTGGTGCGTTATTACCTTGCACTTATCACAGCTTAATCACGTCTTTATGCCGTCTCCGGGCTTAATACATCTGCCCCGCTATGATTGTAATTCACTGTAATTCAACTTCACAGACCGTTGAAGTGTCAGTCTTACATCAGTGTAATAACGAGTTTACCCCAAATTACCAAGCCATAAATACTGTATACATCACAGGTTCAATCCTCATTTTGGTGCAATACGCTCCATGCACTTATGTCGGACTTCTGTCTGAATCTATAATAAATTTACTTTATATGCAAATATATTTATAAAAATTCATTGGCCGCATTGAGTGTCACGAATACCCCTTTCAGACATCCTCCAAAATCCTGGGATTTTGCACATGAAAGCGCATCAACCCAGGATTTGACTATGTCTGAAAGGCACATTCCCGGGTCGCTAACCTTGCAATTGACCTGGGTTTTTACCAGGTCTTTCTTCCCAGGTTGGCGACCCGGGTTAGGTCTGAATGACACGACCCGGGAATTTGCTCTCTGGCCGCATGTAAACAGTTTTAAATGGCCAGGTAGGGCTGCCTGATGCCTTCTGATGACATCATCAGTGGCAGCCGGAGAGGGACAGACGCCACACATGAGAGGAACACAGAGCTGTGCAGAGAAGTGTGCCAGTGAAGAGACTGCCATTCTGTTTATCATGTCTGATATACCGTCCCCTAAAATGACGACACTGCCTTCAAAACTGGAAAACCAGCTTATGTCTGAAAGGGGTCAACCCGGGAATTTTCCGGGTCTGTTGAGTAGTGTGAAAGGGGGTCTCGAACAAAAACCCGGGTTTTTGCTGATGAGAAAATCCTGGGTCTGAGCAGGGAAATTCCCAGGTTGTATGTCTGAAAGGGGTATAACAATAAATTAGAGAGAGTCACACTATTATATTTGTAGACAGTCTATTTATTCATTACCGCACCATACCAACATTATTTTATTATATCTATATACTTTCTATTCCGTTTCTGTACTCTCATCAGCTCACATTCTTGAGCTCACAGCAGATACAGGGTTAAAACTTTATCATATGCATTAAGATTAGAAACTCATCAGTCATTCACTGCCGACAGGCAAATTATTGAAAGCAGATGTCCAGCTCAAATACATGCATATGCTTTACCTATATCATCACCTTGATGTTTATATCTCATGTAGGGGAAAACGTACTGTCATTTCTGCCACATTTTGGAAACCTTGTGATGGCTTACTGATAATATCAATGTCTTTCATGTACTGTACCTTGAGATAAAGAATGACACTTCAACTGTGTTTAAGTACACAAAATCAGGGAATCACAGACATTTCAGGGGGATGTAATAGTCTGAAAGAAGCAAGAAGTGTGAGACTGTGCGATTATTCAATTTTTTTTTAACACAGCAACCATTTACACGACAAAACCAACTTGGTTTTGCCATGTAAATGATTGCTGCTTTAAAATAACGGGATAACTTGCACAGTCTCACACTTCCTGCCTCTCGCAGGCTATTACATTCCCCCTTCGTGTCTTATGTGACTAAATTACTATTTAATGACTTTTTAACATTTGTAATATCGTATGTTATGGGTACATGATAGTGCTCTAAAAATACAGGATAACAATACTGACATCAGACAAAATGGACCATACTGTAGTGTGAGTGTGGCAGGGAATCTATAGTGTAAGTGCCAGTGGAATATAGGCTGATGTGAAGCATTACATATTCTCTGTATCGCACGGCGTGATATGACTGGAACTATATAAACAAGTGATAATAAGAACATATATGGATAAATCAGTGCCACACATGGATCTTACCCAGACTCTGCAGCTTTCATTCTAACTCCTCACAGACACCATGCACCACATCCAGCTGATATCAGGGTAAGGAGCACTGGCGTTTCTATAATGGGTGCAGAGGGTCTGAGTCCAGAGGGGGCCCACACCGCACCCATTTTTTACTACTCACCCCTCCGGAGTCCCACGCCTACGTCACCGGTGCTGTTAAAACCCCATGAAAATGGCACAGCGGCCATTTTCCCAGAGTTTTGTGCATGCGCAGTAGAGAACTCTCTGGGAAAGTGGCCGCCGCGCCATTTTCCTGGAGATCTGTGCATGCGCAGTAGAGTATGAGCCCTCTAGTGCTCAGACTCAACAGCGCTGCCGGCAGAGAGGAGGGGGCCTATACGGAGGAGGCAGCACACGGGCCTCCTCCTCTCTTAAAGCGCCCCTGGTAAGGTAAGGTGCTTCTACATACAGTATATACATAACATATAACCCACTCTTACCTATCACCTTAAGGATTATAAGCGCTGCAAATTAATAAATGGGAGAGGCAACATGGTTCCAATTTATGAAATATAAATCACTCCAACTAAGAGGGTCATTCCGACCCGATCGCTCGCTGCAGTTTAGCGCAGCGGACGGGTCGGAACTGCGCATGTGCCGGCATCACAGTGCGCAGGCGCATGCCAGGCATCGTTGCCTAGCGATCGCCTCTGAGGCAGAGGCGGTCGCTGGGCGAGAGGAGGCGCGGTCCGGCCAATGCAGGCGTGGCCGGATCGTTGGGGGGGGGGGCGGGCCGCGGCGGCTGCGTGATGTCACACGCAGCCGCTGCGACCCAGGGCAGTGAAGAGGTTCTCCCGGCCAGCCGCAGGAGCTGCGCTGGCCGGGAGTAATTCCTGAGATGCAATAGCATCGCCGCTGTGCGATGCTTTTGCATTTCTGCGGGGGCGGGGTGGCACTGACCTGCGGGGCGGACTAGCCCTGTGCTGGGCATCCCCCCGCATGTTTGAGTAAATGATCGTAGCTGTGCTAAATTTAGCACAGCTAAGATCAACTCAGAATGACCACCTATATTACTTAAGGTGGCCATACACTTATGCGACTTCACTGAGGGAGAAGTCGCATAAGATTTCCCTTGAACTGCCCGGCAGCTTCCCGGTGGCAGGATCACATATGATACACACAGGGCCGCGCATCGGATCGGAGGTAAAACACATGCGATTCACCAGTTTTCATCCGATTTATCGGCCCGAAGCGTCGGAATCTGGCAAAATCGCACTAGTGTATGGGCACCTTTAGATAGTACTTTCCAATAAAAAAAAATTCTCCCGGCCTTATAGTTTTTACAATTACTAATTAATATAAGATAAACTGCTCTATCCTTACCTCGACCCCATACTTCCCTAACGTCCCGACTTGATGGCTCTGTCCTGACATTCTGGTTGGTATGGCACTGTGCCGTGTGTCAGGAAGTTGGGAAGTATTTGCTTGCAAAGCGGCTCACCATAGCAGGGAAGTGGGGAATGGGTGCAGCGCCCCTGGTGTGCACAGCAAGGAACTTGTGGCTACTAGGAAGGGGTAAAAGGGCAGCCTAACACTTTGGGGTGTGGTCACACCACGTGTCTCCATTTATGGCAGTGAGAAGGTGAGCGGTATGCTAGCCCATTCAGTGTTTGCTGCAATATGAATCTGCAGGGGGGAAATAACAAGACTTCTGTTTCTTCAGTCCCTTATGGATCTACGCACACACTATTCCAAGTCACTACTTCAGTTCACTAGAGAACTGTGTGACAGCCCCTATGCATTCTGGTATTGTAGGCGGAAAGTAATTGCATGTCCAGCACACAGGACTAAGGGCCTAATTCAGACCTGATTGCTAGCAGCCGATTTTTGAACTGCTGCGATCAGATAGTCGCCACCTACAGGGGGAGTCTATTTTCGCTGTGCAAGTGTACGGACGCATGTGTAGCCGAACTGTACAAACAGATCTTGTGCGGTCAGCGCTGTATGGAGGTCAATAACAGTCGCATTCTTGTAGTCTCTTTCTCTTAACCCAATAGACCGAAAAAGGAAAGAGGAATGTAGGACATAGTGCAGTACCTTTAGGTTAAAAGGTATTTAATCACACATGATCACAACACATAAAAAAATGAATCTAAAAGACATCCTGGAATACACCACTTTCTGTCGATTAAATTATACAGCACATGCGGTTTGGCATTGTTTAGTGGACTCAATCCTGTACAGGTAAGGGCAATGGGTAATTACCAGAAAAAGGTAGAAACTGGCAAAATACAGTTCTATAAGCGTGTGGACATCAGGCCTTTCCGGCTGCAGCGGGAGAGTTCTCTGGTGTCAATCCGCCTTCCTGATCTGGCATAGATCGTACCACGTCCTCCTCTGGTCAGGTAAGTCCACTGGGGCAACCACGCGTTCCGACCCTGCCTGGGTCTTTCTCAAGGTCAGCTCCTTCTGTGAATCAGAGGGAGCTGACCTTGAGAAAGACCCAGGAAGGCAGATTGACACCAGAGAACTCTCCCGCTGCAGCCGGAAAGGCCTGATGTCCACACGCTTTTAGAACTGTATTTTGCCAGTTTCTACCTTTTTCTGGTAATTACCCATTGCCCTTACCTGTACAGGATTGAGGGGCAGATGTATTAACCTGGAGAAGGCATAAGGAAGTGATAAACCAGTGATATGTGCAAGGTGATAAAGGCACCAGCCAATCAGATCCTAACTGTTAATTTACATATTGGAGCTGATTGGCTGGTGCCTTTATCACCTTGCACATATCACTGGTTTATCACTTCCTTATGCCTTCTCCAGGTTAATACATCTGCCCCTGAGTCCACTAAACAATGCCAAACAGCATGTGCTGTATAATTTAATCGACAGAAAGTGGTGTATTCCAGGATGTCTTTTAGATTCATTTTTTTATGTGTTGTGATCATGTGTGATAAAAAACCTTTTAACCTAAAGGTACTGCACTATGTCCTACATTTCTCTTTCCTTTTTCGGTCTATTGGGTTAAGAGAAAGAGACTACAAGAATACGACTGTTATTGACCTCCATAGGGCACTGACTCAGTGGTATCCTATATGTTTGTAATTGTCTGTTTGAATTGAGGGTGGAGAAACCTCTACATAGTGAGACCCGAATAGCAGCGCACTGTCACCTATCTACTTTTTTCTATTAGATTTTGTGCAGTCCCTGCACAGCCCAGGACTTACTCAGCCGCTGTGATCACTTCAGCCTGTCCGGGACCAGAATTAACATCAGACACCCGCCCTGCAAACGCTTGGACACGCCTGCGTTTTTCCAGACACTCCCAGAAAACGGTCAGTTGCCACCAACAAACGCCCTCTTCCTGTCAATCTCCTTGCGATCGCCCGTGTGAACGGATCCTTCACACAAACCCATCGCTGAGCGGCAATCCGCTTTGTACCCGTGCGACGCACCTGCGCATTGCGGTGCATACGCATGCGCAGTTTAGACCTGATCGTCCGCTGTACGAAAACGCAGCCTAACGATCAGGTCTGAATTACCCCCAGTGATCTGTGTCCTGTTAAGATGCAGCCATCCTTACACAACAGAACATAAATCTACAACAGCAGTAAATTCAACAACTCCATGAAGAAATATGTATATAACCTTACACACACACTGCACAGATAAAAAAAGAGACACAGATGTGATGAGGTATGCATTTATTGAGACACTGTAAATGGAAGTAAGTCACCGCTCTCATCCGGTCTCAGTCACCCAATTGGGAGGTGTGGAATCATCTCCCAGAATGCAGCATTATTTATGATACTGTGGGGGTCTATTCATGAAGCAGTGAAAATGAGCCAGTGGAGAGGTTGCCCATGGCAACCAATCAGCATTGAAGAAGTAACATTTATTAAGTACATTCTATAAAATTATATGCAACAGCTGATTGGTTGCCATTGACAACTTCTCCACTGGCTCACTTCTTCATGAATAGACCCCTCAGTCACCCAATTGGGTGGTGTGGAATCAGCTCCCAGAATGCAACATTGTTTATGTTACTTGGTTACCTGCCATCATACAATATGTTTTTGCAACATTTTTAATTGAGGATGTGGCTCGTTAAAGAGAGCATCTGTGATGATTTTCCTGTAATCTGCTAACGTTTATTACACCGATGTGAATTGCTCAAGTGCTGTAGCTGACATACAGAATTCGATGGATCTGTAAGAATAAAAAGCACCTCCTTTTTTTCATCAAAACGTGAGTGCTGGGTTTTTTCTTTTTCTGTGTGCTGGAAAAGGTGAGTGCCTATATATATATATATATATATATATATATATAAACAGGGGCACCGTTTCCTACTTCAGTGTTGGGTTGTAAGATGCCGAAATTGGCCACAAAACCATACAAGTCACCACTCTCTGTATTATCTACTATTGCTAAGTGCAATTATGTCACAATCTGCAGAAGTACGAAAACATTTGATGAAGAGGTTTCGATATTGATATCATCAGATTTATCCAAATTGATGGTGATATCACTGAAAGCTGAACTTGTTCTGGAAAACAAAACGCAAAACTTATGACGGTTTAGACACAGCGGGGCTTCTGGTGGAAGCAACCAAGGCCTCTTGTCAGTGGGGATTGTACTGGTACCAGTTGTTCTCGGTCAGCCATCGGCTTAGCAGTGGGCTGGAAGCGGACGCAGGAAGACACTCTTCTTCCACGTTCCTTGGAAGCTCACTTTAGATTGGAACCGCATTCAAATCATCTCTGCTGTCTCCAAAGCTGGTACTGTGCACTCACTTACCTGGGATCTGCTGTCAGATTTACGTTACCTGCTTATGACAGGTATTGAGATTGCTGCCATTTATGAATGATTGTCAGTGGGCCTGTTAAGAAAAACTATACGCGAGCTACCTACACTACACCAAACACAAGTTAGTTCATGTTTGCGGCTGTCATTTACTGAAAGTCAATCAGCGCGTGCGTAGTGCATAACCTTTACAGGGAGGCTACCAAGCGCTACTGATAATGACACCATCATGGACAAATGGTCCAGAGTCCGGCAATTCTGAGCTGGGTGCAGTGGGACTGCTTGTAGTATAAATAAACACAGTAACCCGTTCTCTGGAACGGCCGATTTATCGCGGGTCCTTTGGCCAGTGTGTACGGACGATACGTCTGTGAACTCCATCGTTCACAGACGTATCGCGTCGGCCCTGCAGCACAGCAGACGGCCAATATATCTACCGATATATTGACGCATCGCTGTGTGTGTACGGGCGGTCGGCCGACCGCCTGTACACATGCTGAGGCAGCCGGCGGTGATTGACAGCTGAACTGGCTGGGCGTGTGTACATGTGGGGGGAGCGGTATCAGCGCACATAACATGCACTGATACCTCTCCCCCCCATATTGTTGATTCATACATTTACCCCAAAATGTGTAGAGAGATTTAGAGCTGAGAGCGGACTGTCCTAGCTGAACTCTGAATTGCAGTCTAAAAATAAAGCTGTCCAGTATTTGTGGGCTACATGCAAAAGCATCCAGTATTTACCCTGCATGCAAAAAATAAATGTATTGCATCCCCTTGCATTGTGATATGGGTTGTTCCAGATACAAAGTTACTTGCTTTGCTCCCAATGCAGAATCAGCCCCACGTTATCATCTGTATATGTAGCCGGACCTTTTGAAAATAGGGTGTTAATGTCTTACCTAGAGACCGCAGGGTCTGGTAATTCTCCAACATCACCTCCCTGTAAAGCTCCTTTTCCTCATTTTTCAGACAGTCCCACTCCTCCTTAGAGAAGTAAATCGCAACTTCATCAAATGTAGACTGTGGTTCCTACAAAAGAAGATTCCTAGATGAATGTAGCTATTTTCCATGCAAGGTGAGTTTCCTCTAGACCCGCAGGCAGGGTCAGACTGGCCCACAGGGGTAATCCCAGATGGGCCCTATTGCCTGAGGGCCCACCCCCTCCTCTATGGAGCAAGATCCAGTCTGTGCACTTTAATTCTACATTATACATATGTTATATTATACAGCACAAGACTATGGTGTATTTTCTACAGTGCACTGCTGTTATTAATCACATAATTATCATGCATATACACGATCACATTATTATGACCACCAGATGGGAAAGACAACTTGCTATTACTGCAGCTTTCATTTTTACAATTCCGGAATATATTTGAACCGGGCGGTTCCCTGCTGAGAAACACCATATGGTAGTGTGAAGAGGAGCCACGCAGGAGTCCATTCACCAGCCTGCAATCCTTGAAGAAGCTGCCATGCTTACACAAGAATAAGGAAAGGTATCTATTTGGGTGCATAGCTGATTGTACTCTAGGGGGTAAATTTACTAAGATGGGAGTTTTATTTAAGATGGGATGTTGCCCATAGCAACCAATCAGATTACAGGTATCTTCTAGAAGGTGCTAGATAAATGAGAAGTAGAATCTGTTTGGTTGCTATGGGCAACAGCCCATCTTAAGTAGAACGCCCATCTTAGTAAATTTACACCTAGGTGTCTTCTGCATCCTAGCCTCGGTGCTGCAATTTATGGACACAATTTAACCCTAAACAGAATGCTTGTTGGCTGAAATACTGCATGTCTAAAGGGCCCTACACATTGAGCGATCCGCCTCCTAGCTGCCCGACGGCGGATACGGTCGACGGGCGACCCGGCGGCGGGGTGGGGGCAGTGACAGGGAGAGTGAAATTTCTTCACTCCCCCCGTCACCCGGCTCCATAGAAGTGCAGGCAAATATGGACGAGATCGTCCATATTGGCCTGCATGCACAGGCGACGAGGCACTAGCGATGAACGAGCGCGGCGCCGCGCATCGGTCATCGCTTGTGCCTCCACACTCAAAGATATGAACGGTATCTCGATCATATCTGTCACTAATATCGCCCAGTGTGTAGGGCCTAAAAATAACAGCTTACTACTACCCTGCATGTGGATTCACTAATTACTAACCAGTTTGAAAGCGCTTACTGACAGAAAAATTGCATGCCTAAACATCATTTTATTGGTATCATTATGTGGCATTTAAAGATGGAACTCATCTAAATAGAAGCCTCACCGAGACTGTGATTGACTATAACATTGTGTTCAGAAATACATGTGCTAATGAACATTTCAGTGTGGAGATTTGAGCAAATATATGTTTGTTGCCTAATTGGTATGAAACATAATTTTATTATTGTGATCATATGTATTTTTTAGGTGTGTGGTACTGGCCGGTATGTATATGTTGTATTATGTATTCATTGATGATATATAGAAGTACATTTCTTTTTTCAAAGTGAGAAGCGCAGTCTCATTTTTTATATCCAGTTTGTCAGTTTTGAGGTAATTGGAATCAGTTCCTCGAGGTCAGCTGCTCGCACTTTGAGGATTGACAGCGCCGGGTGTACACTTTTAGTACAGTGATACAGCACAAGACTATGGTGTATTTTCTACAGTGCATTGCCGTTATTAATCACATTATTATCATGCATATACACGATCACAGTATTATGACCACCAGCTAATAGCCAGAGTAACCGCCGTGTGCAGCGTGGACAGCAGCTAGACGGGCTGAACTGTTGTTTTAGACACACGTCAGGTGGCACCCAGGTTCATTTTGAGGGTGAGCTGCTCCACTGTAGCGAGTCGGTCAGCCTTCACGCACCTTCGTAGCCGACATTCACCTCTCACGCTGCCGATGTCACATGTAGGAGGTGGTTATAATAATGTGACTCGACCGTGTGCATCTATCTATCTATATAGAAGAGAGAGAGAGGTGCGGCACTCACGGCAAGATGAAATAAACACAACTGGAACGTTTATTTCATCTTGCCGTGAGTGCCGCACCTCTCTCTCTTCCATATTGCTATTTGCCTTTGTGAGGGCCGAACACCTATTCTATATATATATATATATATATATATATATATATATATATATATATATAGTTTAGCCACCCCCTCTGGAGGCTGGCCACACCCCTAAGCATGCCACAGCATTTCCCTTGTGGGCCCTACATGTCCTAGTCCAACACTGCCTGCAGGAACCGGAATGCAATTTCATCTTCTCTATGGTCGGAATAAACAGATCCTCACCAGACAACTGCATGAGCCAGAATCTTCCACACTAAAAAGCAATGTATGTATCACATTAATGGGCCTCCAAAATCAGACAGCATCACCTGCTAAACTTAAAGCTGCTGCTAAGAGCCCAGGATGGTCACCTCTCTCTACAGAGAGAGAGAGAGAGAGAGAGAGAGAGAGAGAGGGGGGGGGGGAGAAAGAAAGACAGAGAAGAAAGGAGAGACACATCGAGTAACAAAATACATTCAATGAAAACATAGAAAGGTTATTTTTCAGAAAGAAAATGGATTATCGTTGCCGGAGCTTTTCTTACTTCTAAGGTGGGATTTTATTTTCTAATTTTTATTTAGAAACCTGACACAAACGTAATGGCAGACGCCCATCAGTTTCACAAATGCGGAATAATTAGTTGGCTACAGAAATCACTTGTTTATTTTAATCATTCATAAGATACTGTCAAATAAGTATCAGATCTGCAAAGTGCACTTGTGTGTTAGAGGAACTGCAATTCCCAGTGACAATAGATGGAAATGTACATAGGGCCTAATTAAGACCTAATCCACCGTTGGCCAACCCGCGGCTCTCGAGCTGCATGCTGCTCTTTCATCCTCCGCATGCGGCCAGATCCGCTCCCGGCCACCGCTGCCCGACACACCAGACTCACAGCAGCAGGGCTCCAGCGGTGTGTATCTTCAATTCTGCGCCGGCCCATGCGCCAATCAGAGCTCGGGGTCCGGCAGCTAAGGCTCCTGATTGGCTGCCGGTCCGTGAGCTCTGATTGGCTCACGGGCCGGCGCCGAATTGAAGATACACACCGCCGCCGGAGACGGAGGGGTAGGAGAGGCGCACGCTGCGCTCTCCTTCCCCTCACAGCAGCGCGGTAAGCAGCACTTTTTTTGGGGGGGCGGGAGTGAGGCACTGTGGGGGCATATGTATCAGCACTCGGGGCATGTGTATGCACTGTGGGGGCATGTGTATCTGCACTGGGGGCATGTGTATCTGCACTGGGGGCATATCTGGCACTGTGGTGGCATGTGTATCTGCACTGGGACATATCTGCACTGGGGCATATCTGGCATTGTGTGGGCATGTGTATCTGCACTGGGGGGCATATCTGGCACTGGGGGATATCTGGCACTGTGTGGGCATATCTGGCACTGTATGGGCATGTGTATCTGCACTGGGACATATCTGCACTGGGGCATATCTGGCATTGTGTGGGCATGTGTATCTGCACTGGGGGGCATATCTGGCACTGGGGGATATCTGGCACTGTGTGGGCATATCTGGCACTGTATGGGCATGTGTATCTGCACTGGGGGCATATCTGGCACTGTATGGGCATGTGTATCTGCACTGGGGGCATATCTGGCACTGGGTGATATCTGGCACTGTGTGGGCATATCTGGCACTGTATGGGTATGTGTATCTGCACTGGGGGCATATCTGGCACTGGGGGATATCTGGCACTGTGTGGGCATATCTGGAACTGTATGGGTATGTGTATCTGCACTGGGGGCATATCTGGCACTGTGTGGGCATATCTGGCACTGTATGGGTATGTGTATCTGCACTGGGGGCATATCTGGCACTGTGTGGGCATATCTGGCACTGTATGGGTATGTGTATCTGCACTGGGGGCATATCTGGCACTGTGTGGGCATATCTGGCACTGTATGGGTATGTGTATCTGCACTGGGGGCATATCTGGCACTGTGTGGGCATATCTGGCACTGGGGGATATCTGGCACTGTGTGGGCATATCTGGCACTGTATGGGTATGTGTATCTGCACTGGGGGCATATCTGGCACTGGGGGATATCTGGCACTGTGTGGGCATATCTGGCACTGTATGGGTATGTGTATCTGCACTGGGGGCATATCTGGCACTGTGTGGGCATATCTGGCACTGTATGGGTATGTGTATCTGCACTGGGGGCATATCTGGCACTGTGTGGGCATATCTGGCACTGGAGACATATCTGGCACTGTGGGGACATGTGTATCTGCATCGGGGGCATATCTGGCACTGGGGGCATTTCTGGCACTGTGGGGACATGTGTATCTGGCACTGGGGGCATATCTGATACGGGGGCATATCTGGCACTGGGGGCATATCTGGCACTGTATGGGCATGTGTATCTGCACTGGGGGCATATCTGGCACTGGGGGATATTTGGCACTGTGTGGGCATATCTGGCACTGTATGGGCATGTGTATCTGCACTGGGGGCATATCTGGCACTGGGGGATATTTGGCACTGTGTGGGCATATCTGGCACTGTATGGGCATGTGTATCTGCACTGGGGGCATATCTGGCACTGTGTGGGCATATCTGGCACTGTATGGGTATGTGTATCTGCACTGGGGGCATATCTGGCACTGGGGATATCTGGCACTGTATGGGTATGTGTATCTGCACTGGGGGCATATCTGGCACTGGGGATATCTGGCACTGTGTGAGCATATCTGGCACTGGGGGAGGCACTGTGGGGAAATGTGTATCTGCATCGGGGGCATATCTGGCACTGTGGGGGCATATCTGGCACTGTGGGGACATGTGTATCTGGCAGTGGGGGCGTATATGTATCTGGCACTGGGGGCATATATTTATCTGGCACTGTGGTGGCACCCATTTTTTGGCATTTTTATATGTATGTGGCACTGTACAACATGACTAAACAGGGTTATGACACAAGGTCACACTCCTACAAACGTCATACCGAAAGGTGTGTGCACAAAAAATAAGAATTTACTTACCGATAATTCTATTTCTCGGAGTCCGTAGTGGATGCTGGGGTTCCTGAAAGGACCATGGGGGATAGCGGCTCCGCAGGAGACAGGGCACAAAAGTAAAGCTTTCCGATCAGGTGGTGTGCACTGGCTCCTCCCCCTATGACCCTCCTCCAAGCCAGTTAGGTACTGTGCCCGGACGAGCGTACACAATAAGGGAGGAATTTTGAATCCCGGGTAAGACTCATACCAGCCACACCAATCACACCGTACAACTTGTGATCAAAACCAGTTAACAGTATGATAACAGAGGAGCCTCTGAAAGATGGCTTCTTAACAATAACCCGAATTAGTTAACAATAACTATGTACAATTATTGCAGATAATCCGCACTTGGGATGGGCGCCCAGCATCCACTACGGACTCCGAGAAATAGAATTATCGGTAAGTAAATTCTTATTTTCTCTATCGTCCTAGTGGATGCTGGGGTTCCTGAAAGGACCATGGGGATTATACCAAAGCTCCCAAACGGGCGGGAGAGTGCGGATGACTCTGCAGCACCGAATGAGAGAACTCCAGGTCCTCCTTAGCCAGAGTATCAAATTTGTAAAATTTTACAAACGTGTTCTCCCCTGACCACGTAGCTGCTCGGCAAAGTTGTAATGCCGAGACCCCTCGGGCAGCCGCCCAAGATGAGCCCACCTTCCTTGTGGAGTGGGCCTTTACAGATTTAGGCTGTGGCAGGCCTGCCACAGAATGTGCAAGTTGGATTGTGCTACAGATCCAACGAGCAATCGTCTGCTTAGACGCAGGAGCACCCATCTTGTTGGGTGCATACAATATAAACAACGAGTCAGATTTTCTGACTCCAGCTGTCCTTGCAATATATATTTTTAATGCTCTGACAACGTCCAGTAACTTGGAGTCCTCCAAGTCACTTGTAGCCGCAGGCACTACAATAGGCTGGTTCAGATGAAATGCTGACACCACCTTAGGGAGAAAATGCGGACGAGTCCGCAGTTCTGCCCTGTCCGAATGGAAAATCAGATATGGGCTTTTGTAAGATAAAGCTGCCAGTTCTGACACTCTCCTGGCCGAAGCCAGGGCTAGTAACATGGTCACTTTCCATGTGAGATATTTTAAATCCACCTTTTTTAGTGGTTCAAACCAATGAGATTTTAGAAATTCCAAAACCACATTGAGATCCCACGGTGCCACTGGAGGCACCACAGGAGGCTGTATATGCAGCACTCCCTTTACAAAAGTCTGGACTTCAGGAACTGAAGCCAATTCTTTTTGAAAGAAAATCGACAGGGCCGAAATTTGAACCTTAATAGATCCCAATTTGAGACCCATAGACAATCCTGATTGCAGGAA
The DNA here is from genome assembly GCF_028390025.1 of Pseudophryne corroboree. NCBI lineage: Eukaryota > Metazoa > Chordata > Amphibia > Anura > Myobatrachidae > Pseudophryne > Pseudophryne corroboree. The sequence continues at coordinate 93,346,937 of NC_086446.1, forward strand.
ATGTAGGAATCGACCCAGTTGAAATTCCTCCGTCGGAGCACTCCGATCCTCGCACCACGCAACATATCTTCGCCAAATGCGGTGATAGTGTTGCACGGTTACTTCCTTCCTTGCTTTAATCAAAGTAGGAATGACTTCTTCCGGCATGCCTTTTTCCTTTAGGATCCGGCGTTCAACCGCCATGTCGTCAAACGCAGCCGCGGTAAGTCTTGAAACAGACAGGGACCCTGCTGAAGCAAGTCCCTCCTTAGAGGTAGAGGCCACGGATCTTCCGTGATCATCTCTTGAAGTTCCGGGTACCAAGTCCTTCTTGGCCAATCCGGAACCACTAGTATCGTTCTTACGCCTCTTTGCCGTATAATTCTCAATACTTTTGGTATGAGAGGCAGAGGAGGAAACACATACACCGACTGGTACACCCAAGGCGTTACCAGCGCGTCCACAGCTATTGCCTGCGGATCTTTTGACCTGGCGCAATACCTGTCCAGTTTTTTGTTGAGGCGAGACGCCATCATGTCCACCATTGGTCTTTCCCAACGGGTTACCAGCATGTGGAAGACTTCCGGATGAAGTCCCCACTCTCCCGGGTGAAGGTCGTGTCTGCTGAGGAAGTCTGCTTCCCAGTTGTCCACTCCCGGGATGAACACTGCTGACAGTGCTATCACATGATTCTCTGCCCAGCGAAGAATCCTTGCAGCTTCTGCCATTGCACTCCTGCTTCTTGTGCCGCCCTGTCTGTTCACATGGGCGACTGCCGTGATGTTGTCCGACTGGATCAACACCGGTTTTCCTTGAAGCAGAGGTTCTGCCTGGCTTAGAGCATTGTAGATTGCTCTTAGTTCCAGAATGTTTATGTGAAGAGACGTTTCCAGGCTCGTCCACACTCCCTGGAAGTTTCTTCCTTGTGTGACTGCTCCCCAGCCTCTCAGGCTGGCGTCCGTGGTCACCAGGATCCAATCCTGTATGCCGAATCTGCGGCCCTCCAATAGATGAGCACTCTGCAACCACCACAGAAGAGATACCCTTGTCCTTGGAGACAGGGTTATCCGCTGGTGCATCTGAAGATGCGACCCTGACCATTTGTCTAACAGATCCCTCTGGAAAATTCGTGCATGGAATCTGCCGAATGGAATTGCTTCGTAAGAAGCCACCATTTTTCCCAGGACTCTTGTGCATTGATGTACAGACACCTTTCCTGGTTTTAGGAGGTTCCTGACAAGCTCGGACAACTCCTTGGCTTTTTCCTCCGGGAGAAAAACCTTTTTCTGAACCGTGTCCAGAATCATCCCTAGGAACAGCAGACGAGTTGTCGGCATTAACTGGGATTTTGGAATATTCAGAATCCAGCCGTGTTGTTTTAGCACTTCTTGAGATAGTGCTAATCCCCTCTCTAGCTGTTCTCTGGACCTTGCCCTTATTAGGAGATCGTCCAAGTATGGGATAATTAATACGCCTTTTCTTCGAAGAAGAATCATCATCTCGGCCATTACCTTTGTAAAGACCCGAGGTGCCGTGGACAATCCGAACGGCAGCGTCTGAAACTGATAATGACAGTTTTGTACAACGAACCTGAGGTACCCCTGGTGTGAGGGGTAAATTGGAACGTGGAGGTACGCATCCTTGATGTCCAAGGACACCATAAAGTCCCCTTCTTCCAGGTTCGCTATCACTGCTCTGAGTGACTCCATTTTGAACTTGAACTTCTTTATGTACAGGTTCAAGGACTTCAGATTTAGAATAGGTCTTACCGAGCCGTCCGGCTTCGGTACCACAAATAGAGTGGAATAATACCCCTTTCCCTGTTGTAGAAGAGGTACCTTGACTATCACCTGCTGAGAGTACAGCTTGTGAATGGCTTCCAAAACCGTCTCCCTTTCGGAGGGGGACGTTGGTAAAGCAGACTTCAGGAAACGGCGAGGCGGATCTGTCTCTAGTTCCAACCTGTACCCCTGAGATATTATCTGCAGGATCCAGGGATCTACCTGCGAGTGAGCCCACTGCGCGCTGAAATGCTTGAGACGACCGCCCCACCGCCCCCGAGTCCGCTTGAGAAGCCCCAGCGTGATGCTGAGGCTTTTGTAGAAGCGGGGGAGGGCTTCTGTTCCTGGGAAGGAGCTGCCTGTTGGTGTCTCTTCCCCCTTCCTCTGCCTCGTGGCAGATATGAATATCCCTTTGCTCTCTTGTTTTTAAAGGAACGAAAGGACTGCGGTTGAAAAGTCGGTGTCTTTTTCTGTTGGGGAGTAGCTTGAGGTAAAAAGGTGGATTTCCCGGCTGTAGCCGTGGCCACCAAATCTGATAGACCGACTCCAAATAACTCCTCCCCTTTATACGGCAAAACTTCCATATGCCGTTTTGAGTCCGCATCGCCTGACCACTGTCGCGTCCATAAACTTCTTCTGGCCGAAATGGACATAGCACTTACCCGTGATGCCAGTGTGCAGATATCCCTCTGTGCATCACGCATATAAAGAAATGCATCCTTTATTTGCTCTAAAGACAGTAAAACATTGTCCCTATCCAGGGTATCAATATTTTCAATCAGGGACTCTGACCAAACTACTCCAGCACTGCACATCCAGGCTGACGCTATAGCTGGTCGTAGTATAACACCTGTATGTGTGTATATACTTTTTTGGATATTTTCCATCCTCCTATCTGTTGGATCTTTAAGTGCGGCCGTCTCAGGAGAGGGTAACGCCACTTGTTTAGATAAGCGTGTGAGCGCCTTATCCACCCTAGGAGGTGTTTCCCAGCGCGCCCTAACCTCTGACGGGAAAGGGTATAAAGCTAATAACTTCTTTGAAATTAGCATCTTTTTATCGGGGGCAACCCACGCTTCATCACATACATCATTTAGTTCTTCTGATTCAGGAAAAACTATAGGTAGTTTTTTCACACCCCACATAATACCCTGTTTAGTGGTACCAGTAGTATCAGCTAAATGTAACGCCTCCTTCATTGCCAAAATCATATAACGTGTGGCCCTACTGGAAAATACGGTTGATTCGTCACCGTCGCCACTGGAATCAGTGCCTGTGTCTGGGTCTGTGTCGACCGACTGAGGCAAAGGGCGTTTTACAGCCCCTGACGGTGTTTGAGGCGCCTGGACAGGCACTAACTGATTGTCCGGCCGTCTCATGTCGACAAACGACTGCTTTAGCGTGTTGACACTATCCCGTAATTCCATAAATAAAGGCATCCATTCTGGTGTCGACCCCCTAGGAGGTGACATCCCCATATTTGGCAATTGCTCCGCCTCCACACCAATATCGTCCTCATACATGTCGACACACACGTACCGACACACAGCAGACACACAGGGAATGCTCTTAACGAAGACAGGACCCCACTAGCCCTTTGGGGAGACAGAGGGAGAGTTTGCCAGCACACACCAAAAGCGCTATATATGACAGGGATAGCCTTATAATAAGTACTCCCTGTATAGCTGCTTTTATAATATAATTTTTGCCACTATTTTGCCCCCCCTCTCTTGTTTTACCCTGTTTCTGTAGTGCAGTGCAGGGGAGAGACCTGGGAGCCGTCCTGACCAGCGGAGCTGTGTAAGGAAAATGGCGCTGTGTGCTGAGGAGATAGGCCCCGCCCCTTTTCCGGCGGGCTCGTCTCCCGCTCTTTAGTGTATTCTGGCAGGGGTTAAATATCTCCATATAGCCCCGGAGGCTATATGTGAGGTATTTTTTAGCCAAATAGGTTTTCATTTGCCTCCCAGGGCGCTCCCCTCCCAGCGCCCTGCACCCTCAGTGACTGCCGTGTGAAGTGTGCTGAGAGGAAAATGGCGCACAGCTGCAGTGCTGTGCGCTACCTTTAGAAGACTGAGGAGTCTTCTGCCGCCGATTCTGGACCTCTTCATGTTTCAGCATCTGCAAGGGGGCCGGCGGCGAGGCTCCGGTGACCATCCAGGCTGTACCTGTGATCGTCCCTCTGGAGCTGATGTCCAGTAGCCAAGAAGCCAATCCATCCTGCACGCAGGTGAGTTCACTTCTTCTCCCCTAAGTCCCTCGTTGCAGTGATCCTGTTGCCAGCAGGACTCACTGTAAAATAAAAAACCTAAGCTAAACTTTCTCTAAGCAGCTCTTTAGGAGAGCCACCTAGATTGCACCCTTCTCGGCCGGGCACAAAAATCTAACTGGCTTGGAGGAGGGTCATAGGGGGAGGAGCCAGTGCACACCACCTGATCGGAAAGCTTTACTTTTGTGCCCTGTCTCCTGCGGAGCCGCTATCCCCCATGGTCCTTTCAGGAACCCCAGCATCCACTAGGACGATAGAGAAATGGGGCGTGGCTTTGTGACAACTAGGCCACCCTCCCATTTTTGCGCGCGCATGATAGTGGCTCTTGCCTATGGACCTTTTCTGGCTCTTTGCCTCCGACTGGTTGGCCACCCCTGACCTAATCGCTGTGCTGCAAATTACGCTGTCCTGCGATCAGATAGGGGTTGTGAAAATTTGCCCTGTGCAAGTGTGCGATCGCATGTGTGCGCTGTGCAAAAATTCACCTCAGTCAGCGTACAGCTGCAGAACCGTTCGCATCACACTCACCATCGAATGATTTTCCCATTCTGAGCAGTGTGTGCAGTGTGTGCGTAGCTCAATACATACTCCTCCAGTGCCAAGAAATCAGGCTGACCGGGGTCAGAGTTGACGTCACCCACCCACCCTGAAAACGCTTGGGACACTCCAAGAAAATGGGCAGTTACCACACACAAACGTTCTCTTTCTGACAATCAGCTTGCGAACGCCAGTGCCATCGAAATTTTCACACCATCCTGTCGCAGTTTAGCAACGCGTCTGCGCATTGCGGTGCATACACATGCACAGTAGTTCGATAATCGACTGCTGTGTGAAAATGCACAACAGCGATCAGGTCTGAATCGGGCCCATATCCCATGTAGAAGTTGTAAAGTGCTGGAGTATTACCAAATGCTACATCAACCAATTTACCCTGGCATGATATGAGTGTGCACAGTTCATAATGCTCACTACACTTCCTTTTTGCGGACCCTATGTATTTTCGCAAGAAAACGGGGCAATATAATTGGATGCCAGTGAAAAAACATTGGTGATAAAATAAAAAAAAACGTGAAAAAAGTTTTTCGAATCCGCTGCAGTATTGCGGCTAATTGGCTAACCCCCAATATGTTTGCTTGTTTACTATGGGGCTTATTCAGGTTTGTTAGCAAACCAAAAAAAGGAGATTTATAGTAAGACTTACCATTGTTAAATCTCTTTCTGCGAGGTACACTGGATTTCACAGGGAATAACATCGGGGTGTAGAGTTGGATCTTCATACGCGGCACCAACAGGCTAAAGCTTTGACTGTTTCCAGGATGCACTGCACCGCCTCCTCTATAGCCCCGCCTCCAGGCACTGGAGCTCAGTTTTGTTAACTAGTCCAATGCAGTAGCAGGTAAGAGAGACGGTAGATGTTAGTCACATAGAACCACATTCTCACGACAGGAGAAGGGACTAGCGGCTAATGCCATACAAACCCAAAAGAAGCTAAGTGCGTCAGGGTGGGCACCCTGTGGAATCCAGTGTACCTCGCAGAAAGAGATTTAAGTCTACCATAAATCTCCTTTTCTGCAGCGGGGTACACTGGTATTCCACAGGAAATAACATCAGGGATGTCCTAAAGCAGTTCCTCATGGGAGGGGACGCACTGTAGCGGGAACAAGAACCTGGCGTCCAAAGGAAGCATCCTGGGAGGCGGAAGTATCAAAGCCATAGAACCTGATGAACGTGTTCACTGAGGACCACGTAGTCGCCTTGCACAATTGTTCTGCGGACGCACCGCGGCGGGTCGCCCAAGAAGGTCCAACCGACCGAGTAGAATGGGCCTTGATAGCAGCAGGAGCTGGGAGCCCAGGCTGCGCATAAGCTTGTACAATCACCATTCTAATCCATCTGGCCAAGGTTTGCTTATTCGCCGGCCAGCCACGTTTGTGAAAACCAAAAAGTACACAAAGGGAAAGGGCGTCCTTTACACATAAACACGGAGAGCCCGTACCACATCCAAAGGTCGTTCTTTGGAGGACAGACAAGAAGAGGTGAAGGCTGGAACCACAATCTCCTGGTTAAGGTGAAAAGATGATACTACCTTAGGCAAATAACCAGGATGAGTTCGAAGAACAGCCTGGTCACAGTGAAAAATCAGAAAGGGTGGCGTCCGACACCCTCCTAGCAGAGGCAATTGCCAACAGAAATACGACCTTAAGCGTAAGACATTTAAGGCACACAGACTCAAGAGGTCAAGAGGTTCAAATGGAGAATCTTGCAGGGCATTCAAGACGACAAACAGATCCCTTGGAGCCACAGGAGGGACATACAAAGGCTGAATCCGTAGAACACACTGAGTGAAAGTGTGAACGTCAGGAAGAGACGCAATTTTTCTCTGAAACCACACCGACAAGGCAGATATATGAACCTTGAGGGATGCCAGATGAAGGCCCAAGTCTAGGACTTGCTGTAGAAAAGCCAACAGTCTGGAAGTTTTGAAAGTATATGCAACATAATTCTTAGCAGCACACAAGGTGAAGTAAGAATTCCAGACTCTGTAATAAATCTGAGCTGAAACTGGTTTACGGGCTTTCAGCATAGTTTGAATGACCGCCTCAGAGAATCATTTTGCTCTCAGGAGTGATGCTTTAAGAGCCACACCGTCAAAGCTAGTCTGGCAAGGTCCGGGTAGACACATGGGCCCTGAATGAGGAGGTCTGGGCATTGAGGAAGTAGAAGAGGACGCTCTATCGAGAGACCCCGAAGGTCTGAGAACCAATGCCGTCTGGGCCACGCTGGAGCGACTAGAAGTAATATTCCTCCTGCTTTCTTGAACTTCCGTATTACCCTGGGCAGGAGTGACACCGGAGGGAACACGTATGGCAGCCGAAGTTCCATGGAATTGCCAGTGCGTCCACGAACGCTGCTTGAGGATCCCTTGTCCTTGCTCTGAAAGCCGGAACCTTGTGATTGTGTAGAGATGCCATCAGGTCTACATCTGGTAGGCCACACCTGTCCACTAGGAGTTGAAAGACTTCGGGATGAAGACTCCACTCTCCGGCGTGCACGTCTTGATGACTGAGGAAGTCCGCTTCCCAGTTGAGGACCCCCAGAATGAACACTGCCGATATGGCTGGCAGATGGCATTCCGCCCATTGGAGGATTTTTGACACTTCCATCATTGCCATGCGGCTTCGAGTGCCGCCTTGATGATTTATGTATGCCACCATGGTGGCGTTGTCTGACTGTACTTGAACAGGCCTGTTCTGTACCAGAGCCAAGGCCAGTGTCAATGCATTGAACACTGCCCGCAATTTCAGAATATTTATCGGGAGAAGAGAATCCTCCCTGGTCCACCGACCCTGGAAAGAGTGTTGCTCCAACACCGCACCCCAACCTCGCAGACTGGCGTCCGTTGTCAGGAGGACCCAGTTGGAGATCCAGAAGGGACAGCCCCTGCTCAACTGTTGGTCCTGTAGCCACCAGCTGAGTGACAGACGAACCTCCGGAGTCAAGGAGATCATTTGAGACCTGATCCTATGAGGCATGCCGTCCCATTTGGAAAGGATTAACCTCTGCAGAGGACGGGAATGAAATTGAGCGTTCTCCACCATGTCGAAGGCCGACACTATGAGGCCAGGTACTTGCATTGCCGAGTGTATCGATACTCTCTGGCGAGAGAGGAAGCATCTGATTTTTTCCTGAAGTCTCAGGACCTTCTCCGGAGACCGAAACAGTCTTTGGCTGTGTGTCCAGCAGCGCCCCCAGGTGCACCATGCTCCGAGCAGGGACCAGCGAGGACTTCTTCCTATTGATGAGCCACCCGTGGGCTTGTAGGAATTGGAACGACATCTCCAGTTGACTGAGGAGGACATCTTGGGAGTTCGCCAGAATCAACAAGTCGTCCAGATACGCCAGGATCCTGATTCCCTGATGACGGAGGAAAGCATTCATCATGGCCATCACCTTGGTGAAAATCCGAGGTGCCGGGGCCAGTCCAAATGGCAGAGTCTGGAACTGAAAATGAAGGTTGCCAATAGCGAACCGCAGATATTGCTGTTGCGACATGGCAATAGGTATGTGGGTTCCATGGCCAGCACAATAGAGCACAGAGTTTCCATTCGACAAACTTGTTCAATGATTTGAGGTTGAGGATAGGCCGGAAAGACCCATTCGGTTTCAGAACTAGAAACAGGGTCGAGTAGTATCCCCTGCCTCTCTGGGACAGAGGTACCGGCACTACCACTCTTGTTTCCAGGAGAGATTGTACAACCAGGTGTAGAGCTTGTGCTTTCAACGGATCCGAAGGAATAACCGTTGAACAGAACTGGCGAGGGGGACGTCTCTTGAGATTGCCTACCAATGAAAGACAACTTCCCGCACCCAGGCGTCTGAACTGGTCTTTAACCAGGCCTGGGCGTACTGCAGAAGTCGGTCTCCCACCCTGGGGTCCCCCAGGGGAAGGCCCGCTCCATCATGCAGCAGGCTTGTCTTGTTCGGAAGCAGGCTGACGGGCGGCCCAGGATTGTTTAGATTTGGGCTTCGTTGTTTTGGAAGTACGAGCCTGTCTCGGGTACCCCTGACCGTTTGCTTTACTTGGAGGTCGAAAGGAACGAAAAGTGGTACTCTTAGCCTTTTGAGCAGAAGGATTAGTACTTGGAAGAAACGCAGTCTTAGCCGTCGTCAAGTCAGTCACAATCTTGTTCAGATCCTCCCCAAAAAGTATGTCTCCCTTGAAAGGAAGTACCTCCAAGGTCTTTTTAGAGTCCAGGTCCACTTTCCAGGACCTCAACCACAGAATCCGGCGAGCCAGGATAGACGTAGTAGACGCCTTGGTCGCCATGACCCCTGGATCAGAGACCGCCTCCTGAATATAGTGAGAGGCTGTGGTAATATATGACAGATATTGTCTGGCAGTGTCAGAAAAATCCTGAGGTAGCTCATCCTCAATTGCCTGAACCCATGCTTCAATTCCATTTGCGACCCAAGAGGCAGCCATAGTAGTAAGAGTGTAAATAGCACCGGTAAGAGTGTAAATAGACTTCAGGCATCCCTCCACACGCTTATCCATCGGTTCCTCCAGTGAGATGACACAAGATTGCGACATGAGAGTCCACCGGCGGTGGAGTTTCCCACTTTTTACTCAACTCCGCAGGGATAGGATAATGAGCTAGCATCTTTTTAGACAGGGAAAACTTCTTTCCTGGAGATGACCAGGATTCCTGACATATGTCAATTAAAAGGTCAGAATGTGGTAAAACTACTTTAGCAACGTTCTGACGTTTAAACTTATCAGGTTTCTTAGATGAAACAGGAGGCTCAATGTCATCATCAATTTGGAGAAGCAGCTCGATAGCCTCCACAAGGTCAGGAACATCAACCTGGGTTGTAGATTCCTCATCAGTAGCAACTGTATCAGTGTCTGACGGATCAGTATATTCCCCATCTTCATCGGAAGAATTATCCAAAAAATCAGTGGATTGAGAGAAAAAAATGGCCCACTTAGATGACCCCCCTTGGCCCCAGAGGGATGTGGGGTGGACTTTTGTCTAACCAAAGTCTGATTTAATTGCTGTAACTGGGTAGACAAAGTATCCGCCCAGGGAGGATTAACTACAGGGACAATATGTGGCTGCAATGGTACAGGAGTCCTCACAGGGGGCGTGAGACGCAATACCAGCGTAGTCAGCATATTTGAAAAAGCTGCCCCAAAGTGGGTCTTGATTGAACAAAGGTGCCACAGACAGACTGGGAAATGTATGACCCCCAGCGCGTGAACCGGTAGCTAACACTTTCCTCACTGGTGAATCCGTGACAACAGCACTGCATGATGCAGGAGCGTCCGCGGATGTCCCACCCTGTGTAGCAGACATCATGTGGGATGTAGCCTTAGGATGTAACAGTACAATATAGCCAGACAAACACAAAAAACAGCAAATAATCCCCTGTGTTATGTGACAGTAAACACAGAGCACAAACAAAGGATTTAAGTGGTGTGGAGTGACTGAAAAACAAAGTGAGAAATACAAAACAGTATAACCTGTGTAGCACTATATATTATATTAGACCCTGATGCACCTATTTCCCCAGGATACAGAATATAGTGATAGCAAAATGTATGATACACAAGAATGGAATCCACACAGCAGCTACAGGCACACTCAGTCACAGGGGCTACAGGTCAGCACCATATCCCCTCTGCTGGACTTCACCACCGGGTACTGTGCAGCCTTTTAAAAACGGATTTGAATAAATCCGACCTGTGCTCCTTGCCCTGGTGGATATAGTGGGGTCCCTGTGCGACACAGTGTCCACGCCAGCGACGCAGTCCATCTCCTGGGACCGTAACCGGATCGCGATTTATCTTACCGCCTCACTTTAGTGCAGCCACGTGATCCTGGAGAAAGACAGCGGTGGTGTGCCTAAAAAAACGGTGTGTCTCCGCTGCAAGTACCCGGGAACCAGGCCGCGGGAGTATGCAGCGCCGCTGAGGGAGGTGATGGAGCTGCAGCACAGCATGTCATAAAGGCATAGAAAGTGCTGCGGCCCTTGAAGTCTTCTAAAAAGCTCTTTTCAGGGCTGCCTAGCGCAGCCCCACCTGTTAGTGACCTGCACTGCAGGCACCAACTTACAAACTGAGCTCCAGTGTCTGGAGGCGGGGCTATAGAGGAGGCGGTGCAGTGCATCCTGGGAACAGTCAAAGCTTTAGCCTGTAGGTGCACCGGATCAATATCCAACTCTACAGCCCGAGGTTATTCCCTGTGGAATCCAGTGTACCCCGCTGCAGAAAATAAGATTTTAAACCTACCGGTAAATCTTTTTCTCCTAGTCCGTAGAGGATGCTGGGGACTCCGTAAGGACCATGGGGTATAGATGGGCTCCGCAGGAGACATGGGCACTCTAAAGACTTTAGATGGGTGTGCACTGGCTCCTCCCTCTATGCCCCTCCTCCAGACCTCAGTTAGAGAACTGTGCCCAGAGGAAACGGACAGTACGAGGAAAGAATTTTTGATAATCTAAGGGCAAGATTCATACCAGCCCACACCAACCACACCGTATAACATGGAAGAAACGCAACCAGTTAACAGTATGAACAAAACAGCATCAGCCAAAGACTGATCTTAACTGTAACATAACCCTTATGTAAGCAATAACTATATACAAGCCTTGCAGAAATAAGTCCGCACTGGGACGGGCGCCCAGCATCCTCTACGGACTAGGAGAAAAAGATTTACCGGTAGGTTTAAAATCCTATTTTCTCTTAGGTCCTAGAGGATGCTGGGGACTCCGTAAGGACCATGGGGATTATACCAAAGCTCCAAACCGGGCGGGAGAGTGCGGATGACTCTGCAGCACCGATTGAGCAAACATGAGGTCCTCATCAGCCAAACTTGTAGAATTTTGCAAAAGTGTTTGAACCCAACCAAGTCGCCGCTCGGCAAAGCTGTAATGCCGAGACGCCTCGGGCAGCCGCCCAAGAAGAGTCCACCTTCCTAGTGGAATGGGCCTTTACTGAATTTGGTAACGGCAATCCAGCCGTAGAATGAGCATGCTGAATCTAGTTACAGATCCAGCGAGCAATAGTCTGTTTAGAAGCAGGAGCGCCAACCTTGTTGGCTGCATACAGGACAAACAGTGCCTCTGTTTTCCTAACCCGAGCCGTCCTGGCTACATAAATTTTTAAGGCCCTGACTACATCAAGGGACTTGGAATCCTCCAAGTCACCCGTAGCCACAGGTATCACAATAGGTTGGTTCATATGAAAAGATGAAACCACCTTAGGTAAAAATTGAGGACGAGTCCTCATTTCTGCTCTATCCACATGGAAAATCAGATAGGGGCTTTTGTGAAACAAAGCCGCCAATTCGGATACCCGCCTTGCAGATGCCAAGGCCAACAACATGACCACCTTCCAAGTGAGAAATTTTAATTCAACTGTTTGAAGAGGCTCAAACCAGTGAGATTTGAGGAACTGTAACACCACGTTAAGGTCCCATGGTGCCACTGAGGGCACAAAAGGAGGCTGGATATGCAGCACTCCCTTTACAAAAGTCTGGACTTCTGGGAGAGAAGCCAATTCCTTCTGAAAGAAAATTGATAGGGCCGAAATCTGTACCTTAATGGAGCCTAACTTTAGGCCCATATCCACTCCTGTCTGTAGAAAGTGGAGAAAACGGCCCAGATGGAAATCTTGCGTAGGAGCATTCTTGGCTTCACACAAAGATACATACTTCCTCCAGATACGGTGATAATGTTTTGCCGTCACCTCCTTCCTAGCCTTTATCAGAGTAGGGATGACTTCCTCCGGAATACCTTTCCCAGCTAGGATTTGGTGTTCAACCGCCATGCCAGCAAACGTAACCGCGGTAAGTCTTGGAACACGCAGGGCCCCTGCTGCAACAGGTCTTCCCTGAGAGGAAGAAGCCACGGATCTTCTGTGAGCATTTCCTGAAGATCTGAATACCAGGCCCTTCGAGGCCAATCTGCAACAATGAGTATTGTCTGCACTCTTTTTCGTCTTATGATTCTCAATATTTTTGAGATGAGCGGAAGAGGAGGAAACACATAGACCGACTGAAACACCCATGGTGTCACCAGGGCGTCCACCGCTACTGCCTGAGGGTCCCTTGACCTGGCACAATCCTCCGAAGCTTCTTGTTGAGGCGTGACGCCATCATGTCTATTTGAGGAATTCCCCAATGACTTGTTATCTCTGCAAAAACTTCCTGATGAAGTCCCCACTCTCCTGGATGGAGATCGTGACTGCTGAGGAAGTCTGCTTCCCAGTTGTCCACTCCCGGAATGAAGACTGCTGACAGAGCGCTTATGTGATTTTGCCGCCCAGCGAAGGATCCTGGTGGCTTCCGCCATTGCCACTCTGCTCCTTGTCCCGCCTTGGCGGTTTACATGAGCCACAGCTGTGACGTTGTCTGATTGAATCAGAACCGGTAGGTCGCAAAGAAGATTCTCTGCTTGTCGTAGGCCGTTGTATATGGCCCTCAATTCCAGTACGTTGATGTGTAGACAAGCCTCCTGGCTTGACCATAGTCCCTGAAAATTTCTTCCTTGTGTGACTGCTCCCCATCCTCTGAGGCTCGCGTCCGTGGTCACCAGAACCCAGTCTTGAATGCCGAACCTGCGACCCTCAAGAAGGTGAGCACTCTGCAGCCACCACAGGAGAGATACCCTGGCCCTGGGGGACAAGCTTATTTTCTGATGTATTTGTAGATGGGACCCCGACCACTTGTCCAGAAGGTCCCACTGAAACGTCCTCGCATGGAACCTGCCGAAGGGGATGGCCTCGTAGGTCGCCACCATTTTTCCCAGTACTCGAGTGTATTGATGGACTGACACTCTTTTTGGTTTTAGCAGGTCTCTGACCATGTTCTGGAGTTCCTGGGCTTTTTCCATTGGGAGAAAAACCCTCTTCTGTTCCGTGTCCAGAATCATGCCTAAGAAAGATAGCCGAGTCGTTGGAATCAACTGTGACTTTGGTAGATTTAGAATCCAGCCATGCTGCTGCAGCACTCTCAGGGAGAGCGACACGCTTTTCAGCAATTGATCTCTCGATCTCGCTTTTATCAGGAGATCGTCCAAGTACGGGATAATTGTAACTCCCTACCTGCGCAGGAACACCATCATTTCCGCCATTACCTTGGTGAAAATCCTCGGGGCCGTGGAAAGCCCAATGTCACGAACCGGTCTCTCACCTTTGCGGGTTCTGGGGTTCATCCGTTGCCAGTGCGGTTGCTCGCGGTGCTGTGCGCCCGTGTGGACACGCGGCGTGATCAGTGGCACAGGTAATGCAGAGTCTGGGAACTGTGAGTGCGGGGACCAAATGGCCTAAGGCACTGCGGTGTGTCTGCTGTATAGGAGGTGGCCATGTTGGAGACCAAATAGGTAATACAGAGCACTTGTGAAAACACCTGTGGGCAGGTGTAAGCCAATCCCGTGCTTGTGCTGCCTTTAAGTAGGCTGGGATTATGTTACTCTGGGCCAGTGCTTTGTTGTATCAACGCTGTGCTCTAGCTCTGAGCTCTCTCCGTGCATTCCTGTGTGATTCCCGTGGTCCAGATATCGCCTCCGTTCCCAGAGGCCCGTCTGCAGCCTTCACTGCTAAAGATCCACCGGCTTCCCGCTGTGCTGTCAGTTAATCAAGCACCTACTGGTAACAATTGGATTCCCAGAGTCTTGCATGAGGAAACCCTGTCTGCCTGCTTTCAACCATACAGAGTTTGGAGGATTCCACTAATTTCAGCTGTTCGTTTGTTCTGCTCTGCATTTAACCCGTTCATCACTTATATCATCTGCTACAGTCTCACAGTGATCTCCGGAACTCGCAAGTAACCCAATTTAGTACTTTTACTTTCTATGTAGCCATTACAAGGATAATTCTTCACAGTCTCTCAGTTACCTCTCAAAACTTCATTGCAAATCCTCACAGTTATTTCTTCATGTCTGCATTACCCAGTTAAACACATTCTACAGTTCAGCATCAAAGCTTGTTTATATTTGGACAATTTAACATTTATTCTCCAGCCTGTTTTAAACGCAATTCCATGAACATTTCTTTTATTTTTTCTTTAAGATATATCCTGCATATTATTTCTATTATTCATGCAATACGTCAGTATACTATGGTGATTAATAACTTGCCATTTACCACTTTACTGAATTATTATTTTCAATAAATATATGAAACGGAACTTTCTTCGTCCTCCCTGCTTTCTTCATACCCCAGCACCTACACCTGTGGTTGGTCCCGGGTTAACGGATTCACAAAAACACCCAGACCTGACAGTAAGCACTGGCCACATGGATCCGTCAAGAGACCAATTCGCAGGAGGCGGTGCTACGTCAGATATCCTTTCCCGTCTGGAAAACCAGGAGTCTATACAGACACTAATAGTGCAGTTTATGCAAACTATGGCAGACCGTTTAGAGTCTCTTCATACGGCTATTAAAACGTCTCAAGTCCAGATTCCAACTCCGGTTGTCCCAGTTACCACTACAGCTTCTCCTGTGACGCTGCCTACGTCCCGCTTGCAGTTACCCTCTCCGAGTAAGTTTGACGGAACTCCAAAACTTTGCAGAGGATTCCTGAATCAATGCGAGATCCAGTTCGAACTGTTGTCCGCCAGTTTCCCATCAGCTCGTTCTAAGGTTGCATATGTTATTGCCCTCCTCTCCGGTCAGGCTCTGGAGTGGGCATCACCATTATGGGAAAGAGGTGATCCTATCCTCTCTAATTACAAGGAGTTCGTATCATCCTTCCGGAGAATCTTTGACGAACCAGGCAGGACCACCTCAGCATCTTTGGAGATTCTCCGTCTACGTCAAAGTTTACGTCCTGTCAGTCAATATATTATTCAGTTTCGCACGTTGTCTTCAGAGTTAAACTGGAATGAGGAGGCCCTGATCGCCGCGTTTTGGAATGGACTTTCAGAGAGAATCAAGGATGATTTAACTATCCGGGATGTGCCAACTAAACTGGATGAATTGATTTCTCTCTGTAACAAACTTGACCTACGCTACAGGGAGCGAAGTTTAGAGAAATCCAGGGCAGAGCGATCCAGTCCACGTTATCATCCTAGGCCTCGACAAGATTCTTCATCACAGTCTCCGGTAACGACAGAAGAACCTATGCAGATTGGGCGCTCTCGCCTCACAGAGGAGGAACGACTTCGTCTTCGACAGGGTAACCTCTGCATGTACTGTGGGTCCTCCGAACATTTAGTTAAATTCTGCAAACTCCGACCGGGAAACTCTCGCTCCTAGCTTATTCAAGAGAGGTTAAGCTAGGAGTTACTTTAGAATCACGTTCTGGGAAAGAGCCGACCTTGTCTATTCAATTAGAAGTTCCAAGTTCTACAGTGAAAGTTTCAGCTCTCCTAGATTCCGGGGCAGCCGAGAACTTCATCTCCTCAGCCTTTGTCTTACGGTCTAAAGTTCAAACCATGCCTCTGGAAGCAGCAGTTGCTGTTACAGCAGTGGATGGAAGTCGAATTCCAGATGGTATAATTACTCATCGAACCGTATGTCTTAAGATGAAAGTTGGTGTGCTCCATTCCGAATACGTCTCCTTCTACGTGATTCCCAAAGCCTCTCAAGATGTGATACTTGGTTTACCTTGGCTGCAGAAACATAATCCTCAACTTAATTGGCAAACCATGGAAGTCCTTTCGTGGGGTAAATATTTGTACCAAGGACTGTTTAGCCTCAATTGTACCTCTCCGGTCAATTAGCCTTCCCGACCTACCTCCGGTGTATCAATCCTTTGCGGATGTTTTCAGTAAACAAGCAGCAGACTCTCTACCTCCTCATCGTGAATGGGACTGCCCAATCGTCCTGGTTCCGGGTAAAACCCCTCCTAGGGGACGAATTTATCCGCTATCCATCCCAGAGACGCAAGCTATGTCTGATTATATACAGGAAAATCTAACCAAAGGATTTATCAGACCATCTTCTTCACCTGCAGGAGCCGGATTCTTTTTCGTTAAGAAGAAGGACGGTGGGTTACGACCATGCATAGATTACCGTGGACTCAATGAGATCACTGTGAAAAACAAGTACCCATTACCCTTAATTCCAGAATTATTTGATCGGGTAAAGGGAGCTACTGTATTTACAAAATTGGATCTCCGAGGGGCCTACAATTTAATCCGCATCCGGGCAGGGGACGAGTGGAAGACTGCTTTTAATACCCGGGATGGGCATTACGAATACCTTGTAATGCCTTTTGGTCTTTGTAATGCACCTGCAGTTTTTCAAAGCTATGTGAATGAACTTTTTCGTGATCTTCTCTACAAGTGTCTAGTAGTGTACCTGGATGATATCCTAATATTCTCTAAGGATCTAAAGTCTCACCGTCACCAAGTTAAAGAGGTACTGACACGTCTGAGGGAAAATCAACTTTATTGTAAGTTAGAGAAGTGCACCTTTGAAGTATCTTCCATACCGTTCCTTGGTTACATCATTTCTGGATCAGAGCTATGTATGGATCCCGGTAAGGTACAAGCTATCCGAGATTGGTCCACTCCTACAACTCTCAAGGGGATTCAGCGATTTCTTGGCTTTGCTAATTTCTATAGGAGATTCATTAAGAATTATTCTTCGTTAGCTGCTCCCATCACAGCCCTAACTCGCAAGAGAGCAAATCCTACGAACTGGTCTTCTGAAGCAATCAAAGCCTTCTCTGATTTAAAGCAAGCTTTTGGGTCAGCACCCATTCTTCGACAGCCTGATTTGAATCGTCCCTTTCTACTAGAGGTGGATGCATCTACAGAAGCAGTAGGAGCTGTGTTGTCACAAGTTTTTGAAGATAAAAAGGTCCATCCCTGCGGATATTTCTCCCGTAAGTTCCTCCCGGCAGAACGTAATTATGCAATCGGTGAGCAAGAATTACTTGCCATCAAGTTGGCATTTGAGGAGTGGAGATACCTTCTAGAAGGAGCACAACATCGCATTACAGTTTATACTGATCACAAGAATCTTCTATATCTGCAGTCAGCTCAGTGCTTGAATCCACGACAAGCTAGATGGGCGCTTTTCTTCACACGATTCAATTTCAAGCTCACCTATCGACCAGGGTCTCAGAACAAAAAGGCAGATGCCCTTTCTCGGTCCTTTGCTTCTTCTGAATCAAATGATGCTACCACGAATCAAGCCATTGTGAATCCTACGTCCTTTTTAATGACTCGAACCTCTCCAGTTCCTCCGCCTGGCAAAACCTTTGTCGCCACAAATCTTCGTAAACGGCTGCTTACCTGGGCTCACTCCTCTTCCTTCATGGGTCATCCTGGGGTTCTAAAGACTCTCAAATTTATTCAACAGACTTATTGGTGGCCACGTCTCAAAGCCGATGTCCAAGAGTTTATAGCAGCATGTCCTAAATGTGCCCAACATAAGAGTCCAAGAAGTTCTCCACCAGGTTTATTACATCCATTATCCATACCCAAACAACCATGGACTCATATCTCAATGGATTTCGTGACCGATCTACCTCCATCAAAAGGGCGAAATACCATTTGGGTGATAGTGGATCGATTTTCGAAAATGGCACATTTCATTCCATTAACTGGGTTACCATCAGCCCCTTTACTAGCCAGATTGTTCATCTCTGAAATCTTCAAGTTGCATGGCCTTCCTCGAGAGATCATCTCTGATCGGGGAACACAGTTTGTGGCCAAGTTTTGGAGGTCGCTTTGTTCATCTTTAAATGTCAAGTTGAATTTTTCTTCTGCATATCATCCTCAGACAGATGGACAAACTGAGAGAGTCAACCAAGACCTTGAAACATTTCTCCGGCTATATATATCGTCCTCACAGGATGACTGGGTTGACTACCTTCCATTGGCAGAATATGCTCATAATAATCTCTTCCATTCATTTACAGAATCTACGCCCTTTTATATTAACTTTGGCTTTCATCCTCGTGTGCCAGAGTTCCATCCATTGCCAGCCCTAGAGGTTCCAGCGGCAGATCAAGAGCTTCAACGTCTATCTAGAATCTGGAGTGGTGTACGTAAGTCCTTGGTCAAAACTTCCGCTCGTTATAAATCTTTTGCAGATAGAAAACGTAAAGCTGTACCGAATTACAAAGTGGGAGACCAAGTTTGGATTTCTACGCGCAATCTCAGGTTCAAAGTTCCTTCTAAGAAATTTGCTCCCAAGTTTATTGGTCCATTTCCCATTGTAAAGGTACTCAACCCTGTGTCATACAAAGTCAAGTTGCCACCATCTTTGAGAATTCCTAACGCCTTTCATACATCTTTACTGAAGCCTTTGATTCTCAATAAGTTCCGTACTACACAGTCCAAATCTCCTTAAGTTCACTCTTTGCAGAATGAGGAATTTGAAGTTAAAGAGATTGTGGACTCACGTTCCCGATATGGACGTTTACAGTTTCTGGTCGACTGGAAGGGTTACGGTCCGGAGGAGAGATCCTGGGTTTTCTCTTAAGATGTTCATGCTCCAAGACTGGTACAGAAATACTTCTCAAAAAATCCTGACAAGGTTCAAAGGTGTTCGGAGACCACCCGTAGAAGAGGGGGTAGTGTCACGAACCGGTCTCTCACCTTTGCGGGTTCTGGGGTTCATCCGTTGCCAGTGCGGTTGCTCGCGGTGCTGTGCGCCCGTGTGGGGACGCGGCGTGATCAGTGGCACAGGTAATGCAGAGTCTGGGAACTGTGAGTGCGGGGACCAAATGGCCTAAGGCACTGCGGTGTGTCTGCTGTATAGGAGGTGGCCATGTTGGAGACCAAATAGGTAATACAGAGCACTTGTGAAAACACCTGTGGGCAGGTGTAAGCCAATCCCGTGCTTGTGCTGCCTTTAAGTAGGCTGGGATTATGTTACTCTGGGCCAGTGCTTTGTTGTATCAACGCTGTGCTCTAGCTCTGAGCTCTCTCCGTGCATTCCTGTGTGATTCCCGTGGTCCAGATATCGCCTCCGTTCCCAGAGGCCCGTCTGCAGCCTTCACTGCTAAAGATCCACCGGCTTCCCGCTGTGCTGTCAGTTAATCAAGCACCTACTGGTAACAATTGGATTCCCAGAGTCTTGCATGAGGAAACCCTGTCTGCCTGCTTTCAACCATACAGAGTTTGGAGGATTCCACTAACTTCAGCTGTTCGTTTGTTCTGCTCTGCATTTAACCCGTTCATCACTTATATCATCTGCTACAGTCTCACAGTGATCTCCGGAACTCGCAAGTAACCCAATTTAGTACTTTTACTTTCTATGTTGCCATTACAAGGATAATTCTTCAGTCTCTCAGTTACCTCTCAAAACTTCATTGCAAATCCTCACAGTTATTTCTTCATGTCTGCATTACCCAGTTAAACACATTCTACAGTTCAGCATCAAAGCTTGTTTATATTTGGACAATTTAACATTTATTCTCCAGCCTGTTTTAAACGCAATTCCATGAACATTTCTTTTATTTTTTCTTTAAGATATATCCTGCATATTATTTCTATTATTCATGCAATACGTAAGTATACTATGGTGATTAATAACTTGCCATTTACCACTTTACTGAATTGTTATTTTCAATAAATATACGAAACGGAACTTTCTTCGTCCTCCCTGCTTTCTTCATACCTCAGCACCTACACCTGTGGTTGGTCCCGGGTTAACGGATTCACAAAAACACCCGGACCTGACACCCAAACGGCAACGTCTGAAACTGGTAATGACAGTCCTGTCCAGCGAATCTCAGGTACGCCTGATGAGGGGGATATATGGGGACATGAAGGTATGCATCCTTTATGTCTAGTGACACCATAAAATCCCCCCCCTCCAGGCTGGAGATAACTGCCCGGAGCGATTCCATCTTGAATTTGAACTTTTTCAAGTACAGGTTTAGGGATTTTAGATTCAGAATGAGTCTGACTGAGCCATCCGGTTTCGGGACCACAAACAGGGTTGAATAGTACCCTTTCCCCTGTTGGACTAGGGGAACCTTGATAATCACTTGCTGCTGACACAGTTTTTGAATTGCAGCTAAAACTATCTCCCTCTCTGGGGGAGAAGCTGGTAAAGCCGACTTGAAAAATCAGCAAATTTCAGTTTGTAGCCTTGGGATACAATTTCCATCGCCCAAGGATCCACGTCTGACTGAACCCAGACCTGGCTGAAGAGTCGAAGACGTGCCCCCACCGGCGCGGACTCCCTCAGTGGAGCCCCAGCGTCATGCGGTGGATTTAGTAGAAGCCGGGGAGGACTTCTGCTCCTGGGAACTAGCCGTAGCAGGCATTCTTTTCCCTCTACCTTTACCTCTGGCGAGGAAGGAAGAGCCCCGACCTCTTCTGGACTTATGCGACCGAAAGGATTGCATCTGATATTGTGGTGCTTTCTTTTGCTGTGGGAGAACATAAGGCAAAAAAGAAGATTTACCCGCGGTAGCCGTGGAAACCAGGTCCGCGAGACCCTCCCCAAATAAAACCTCACCCTTGTAAGGCAAAATTTCCTTATGTCTCTTTGAGTCGGCATCACCGGTCCATTGGCGGGTCCAAAGGGCTCGCCTAGCAGAAATTGCCATGGCGTTGACTCTTGAACCTAACAGCCCAACGTCTCTCGCAGCTTCTCTCATATATAAGGCTGCGTCTTTAATGTGACCCAAGGTCACTAAAATGCTATCCCTATCTAGGGTATCAATGTCAGATGACAAGTTATCTGCCCATGCTGCTACTGCGCTACATACCCAAGCCGACGGTACTGCCTGTCTGAGCAAGGCACCCGTATGTGCATAAATTGATTTTAAGGTAGTTTCCTGTCTGCGGTCAGCAGGATCCTTGAGGGCTGCCGCGTCTGGAGACGGTAGCGCCACCTTTTTGGACAAGCGCGTCAAAGCCTTGTCCACCCTGGGCGAGGATTCCCACCGTAACCTGTCCTGTGTGGGGAAAGGATACGCCATAAGAATTCTCTTGGAAATCTGCAGTTTCTTGTCTGGAGTTTCCCAAGCTTTTTCAAATAAAACGTTCAGCTCATGAGATGGAGGAAAGGTTACCTCAGGTTTCTTCTCCTTAAACATTCATACCCTCGTGTCAGGGACAGAGGGGTCATCTGTGATATGCAGAACATCTTTTATTGCAATAATCATATAATGAATACTTTTGGCCACCCTTGGGTGTAACCTCGTATCATCGTAGTCGACACTGGAATCCGTGTCGGTATCAGTGTCTGCTACTTGGGACAGGGGACGTTTCTGAGACCCTGAAGGGCCCTGTGATACAGCCAAAGCCATGGTTTGACTCCCTGTATTTTCCCTGGACTCTGCTTTGTCCAACCTCTTATGTAATAAAGACACATTTGCATTTAAAACATTCCACATATCCAACCAATCAGGTGTCGGCGTTGCCGACGGAGACACCACAATCATCTGCTCTACCTCCTCCTTAGATGAGCCTTCCCGCTTCAGACATGCCGACACACACGCTCCGACACCCCCACACACTCAGGGATATATATCTATATGGAGACAGTCCCCCAATAAGGCCCTATGGAGAGACAGAGAGAGAGTATGCTAGCACACACCCAGCACCACCGGACACTGGAATAAAATCCCAGTCAGTACAGCGCTTTTATATATATATATATACTCACTGCGCCAAATAAATGTGCCCCCCTCCCCTCTTTTTTGCCCTCTGTACTTGTGTTCAGCAGGGAAGAGTCCAGGGAGCCAGCTTCTCTGCAGCGTGCTGTGGAGAAAATGGCGCTGGTTAGTGCTGTGGGATCAAGCTCCGCCCCCTCAACGGCGGGCTTCGGTCCCGCTCAAATCTTTATACTGGTGGGGGTTTCTGTAATATACTGCCTCCGCAGTATATATATATCTATGCCAGTGTCCCTAGAGGTTTATAATTGCTGCCCAGGGCGCCCCCCCCTGCGCCCTGCACCCATACAGTGCCGCCAGTGTGTGTGAGAAAGTGGGAGCAATGGCGCGCAGCGTTACCGCTGTGCGGTACCTCATTGAAGATCTGAAGTCTTCTGCCGCCTTTGAAGTCTTGTTTCTTCTCATACTCACCCGGCTTCTATCTTCCGGCTCTGTGAGGAGGACGGCGGCGCGGGTCCGGGACGAACGGCGAGGGTGAGACCTGCGTTCCGACCCTCTGGAGCTAATGGTGTCCAGTAGCCTAAGAAGCAGAGCCTATCATATCATTTAAGTAGGTCTGCTTCTCTCCCCTCAGTCCCACGATGCAGGGAGCCTGTTGCCAGCAGTGCTCCCTGAAAAAAAAAACCTAACAAAAGTCTTTTTCAGAGAAACTCAGTAGAGCTCCCCTGCAGTGCTCTGGACACAGGATCTAACTGAGGTCTGGAGGAGGGGCATAGAGGGAGGAGCCAGTTCCCACCCCTTTTAAAGTCTTAAAGTGCCCATGTCTCCTGCGGAGCCCGTCTATACCCCTTGGTCCTTACGGAGTCCCCAGCATCCTCTAGGACAGGGGTTCTCAAACTCGGTCCTCAGGACCCCACACAGTGCATGTTTTGCAGGTAACCCAGCAAGTACACAGATGTATTAATTACTCAGACACATTTTAAAAGGTTCACAGGTGGAGCTAATTATTTCACTTGTGATTCTGTGAGGAGACCTGCAAAACATGCACTGTGTGGGGTCCTGAGGACCGAGTTTGAGAACCTGTGCTCTAGGACGTAAGAGAAAGTTAGCTATTGGGCAAAACCATGTGCACTGCAGGTGGGGCAGATATAACATGTGCAGTGAGAGTTAGATTTGGGTGGGATGTGTTCAGACTAAAATCTAGAAATTGCAGTGTACAAATAAAGCAGCCATTATTTACCCTGCACAGAAACAATATAACCTACCAAAAAAATAACTCTCGAGTTAGATTTGGGTGGGTTATATTGTTTCAGTGCAGGGTAAAATAGGATTTTAGTACCTACCGGTAATTCCTTTTCTCTTAGTCCGTAGAGGATGCTGGGGACACTTCAAGAACCATGGGGTATAGACGGGATCCGCAGGAGACATGGGCACTTTAAGACTTTGAAGGGGTGTGAACTGGCTCCTCCCTCTATGCCCCTCCTCCAGACTCCAGTTATAGGAACTGTGCCCAGGGAGACGGACATTTCGAGGAAAAGGATTTATTGTTAAACTAAGGTGAGATACATACCAGCTCACATCACAAACACGCCGTACAACATGGCATTTAACAGAAACTCCAGTCAACGACATGAACCATGTCAGCAAAAGGCTGACTATAACAAAAAACACAACCTGTGTGTAAACATAATCAATAACTAATAACTGCAGATAGAGGGGGTCATTCCGAGTTGTTCGCTCGCAAGCTGCTTTTAGCAGCATTGCACACGCTAAGCCGCCGCCTACTGGGAGTGAATCTTAGCTTCTTAAAATTGCGAACGAAAGATTCGCATTATTGCGAAAATACATCTCTGTGCAGTTTCTGAGTAGCTCGAGACTTACTAGGCATCTGCGATCAGTTCAGTGCTTGTCGTTCCTGGTTTGATGTCACAAACACACCCAGCGTTCGCCCAGACACTCCTCCGTTTCTCCAGCCACTCCCGCGTTTTTCCCAGAAACGGTAGCGTTTTTTCACACACTCCCATAAAACGGCCAGTTTCCGCCCAGAAACACCCACTTCCTGTCAATCACATTACGATCACCAGAACGAAGAAAAAACCGTGAGTAAAATTCCTAACTGCATAGCAAATTTACTTGGCGCAGTCGCAGTGCGGACATTGCGCATGCGCACTAAGCGGAAAATTGCTGCGATGCGAAAAAATTTACAGAGCGAACAACTCGGAATGACCACCAGAGTCCGCACCGGGGCGGGCGCCCAGCATCCTCTACGTACTAAGAGAAAAGGATTTACCGGTAGGTACCAAAATCCTATTTTCTCATACGTCCTAGAGGATGCTGGGGGCACTTCAAGAACCATGGGGGTTATACCAAAGCTCTAAAACGGACGGGAGTGTGCAGATGACTCTGCAGCACCGATTGACCAAACATGATGTCCTCATCAGCCCGGGTATCAAACTTATAACATTTCGCAAAAGTGTTTGAACCCGACCAAGTAGCTGCTCGGCAGAGTTGTACTGCCGAGACTCCATGGGCAGCCGCCCAGGATGAGCCCACTTTCCTGGTATAGTGGGCCTTCACTGATTTCGGTAACGGCAGTCCAGCCGTAGAATGAGCATGCTGAATCGTATTGCAGATCCAGCGCGCAATCTTGTTGGCAGGACAAACAGAGTTTCCGTTTTCCTAAGTTGAGTCATTCTGGCGACATAAATCTTCAAGGCCCTGACAACATCGAGAGGTTTTGACTCCGCGAAGGCGTCAGTAGCCACTGGTACCACAATAGGCTGGTTCATGTGGAACGATGAAACCACCTTCGGCAGAAATTGTTGACGAGTCCTCAACACCGCTCTATCCTCATGGAAGATTAAGTAAGGGCTCTTGTGAGACAAAGCCGCTAACTCAGATGCTTGCGGATGCCAAGGCCAATAGCATGACCACTTTCCAAGTGAGAAATTTCAGCTCAACCTTCTGTAAAGGTTCATGTGATTGAAGAGAATGCAACACCACGTTAAGATCCCATGGTGCCACTGGGGGCACAAATGGAGGTTGGATGTGCAAAACTCCTTTCACGAAAGTCTGAACTTCTGGAAGGGAGGCCAATTGTTTTTGAAAGAAAACCGATAAGGCCGAAATTTGTACTTTAATCGGGCCTAACTTTAGGCCCGCATCCACAACTGCTTGCAGGAAAAGGAAAAAACGCCCTAGCTGAAATTCTTCCGTAGGAGCCTTCTTGCATTCACACCAAGACACATATTTTCTCCAAATACGGTGGTAATGGTTAGACGTTACTCCTTTTCTAGCCTGAAGAAGTGTGGGAATGACTTCACTGGGAATACCCTTTCGGGCTAGGATCCGGCGTTCAACCGCCAAGCCGTCAAACGTAGCCGCGGTAAGTCGTAATAAACGCACGGCTCCTACTGTAAACAGATCCTCTCTTAGAGGAAGAGGCCGGGGATCTCTTATGAGTAATTCCTGAAGATTTGGATACCAAGCCCTCCTTGGCCAGTCCGGAACAATGAGGATCGCCTGAACCTTTGTTCTTCTTATGATCTTCAGCACCTTTGGAATGAGTGGAAGCGGAGGAAACACGTACATCGACTGAAATGCCCATGGTGTCACCAGCGATTCCACCGCTATTGCTTGAGGGTCCCTCGACCTGGAACAATATCTCTGAAGTTTCTTGTTGAGGCGAGACGCCATTATGTCTACTTGAGGAATTCCCCAAAGACTTGTCACTTCTGTGAAGACCTCTTGGTGAAGACCCCACTCTCCTGGATAGAGATCGTGTCTGCTGAGGAAGTCTGCTTCCCAGTTGTCCACTCCTGGAATGAAGATCGCAGACAGAGCGGTTGTATGTTTTTCTGCCCAGTGGAGAACTTTTGCGGCCTCTGCCATTGCCGCCCTGCTCCTCGTTCCGCCCTGGCGGTTTACGTGCGCTACTGCTGTTATGTTGTCCGACTGTATTAGGACGGGCAGGTTGCGAAGAAGACGTTCCGCTTGAAGAAGGCAGTTGTAAATGGCCCTTAACTCCAGAACGTTTATGTGTAGACAAACTTCCTGGCTCGACCATGTTCCCTGGAAGGTTTCCCCGAGTGACTGCTCCCCAGCCTCGGAGACTCGCATCCGTGATTACTAGGATCCAGTCCTGGATCCCGAACCTGCGTCCCTCTAGGAGGTGAGAGCTGTGCAGCCACTACAGGAGTGAGATTCTGGTATTGGAGGACAGGATTATTTTCCGGTGCATGTGCAGATGGGACCCGGACCACTTGTCCAATAGGTCCCACTGAAAAACTCTGGCATGGAACCTGCCAAATTGAATGGCCTCGTAGGCCGCCACCATCTTTCCCAGCAATCGAGTGCATTGATGGATTGAAACTCTCTCTGGTTTCAGAATTTGTTTGACCAAACCCTGAATTTCCAGAGCCTTCTCTTCTGGAAGAAAAACTCTCTGTAATTCCGTGTCCAGAATCATTCCCAAAAACGACAGCCGTTTCGTCGGATTCAACTGTGACTTTTAGGAGCCAACCATGTTGCTGTAGAACTGTCAGGGAGAGCGCAATGTCCTGCTCCAGCTTGTCTTTGGATCTCGCCTTTATCAGGAGATCGTCCAAGTAAGGGATAATTGTGACTCCTTGTTTGCGAAAGAGAACCATCATTTCCGCCATTACCTTGGTGAAAATCCTCGGAGCCGTGGACAGACCAAACGGTAACGTCTGAAATTGGTAATGACAATCCTGAATAACAAACCTCAGGTAAGCCTGATGCGGAGGATATATGGGGACGTGTAAGTAGGCATCCTTTATGTCGACCGATACCATGAAATCCCCTTCCTCCAGACTGGAAATCACCGCTCTGAGAGATTCCATCTTGAATTTGAATTTTCTTAGGTACAGATTGAGGGACTTTAGGTTCAGAATTGGTCTGACCGAGCCATCCGGTTTCGGGACCACAAACAGGCTTGAATAAAAGTCTTCTCCCTGTTGTGACGGGGGAACCTTGATAATGACTTGACTTATACACAACTTCTGTATTGCATCGCATACAACCTTCCTGTCCTGAAGAGAAACTGGTAAGGCTGATTTGAAAAATCGGTGAGGGGGAACGTCTTGAAACTCAAGTTTGTAACCCTGGGACACTATTTTTAAAACCCATGGGTCCAGGGCCGAACGAGCCCAGAAATGACTGAAGAGCTTGAGACGTGCCCCCACCGGTGCGGACTCCCGCAGAGGAGCCCCAGCGTCATGTGGTGGATTTGGCAGAAGCCGGTGAGGACTTCTGCTCCTGGGAACCTGCCACGGCAGGAGATCTTTTACCTCTTCCTCTATTGGCAAGGAAGGAATAACCTCTGCCTTTTTTGTATTTATTTGGCCGAAAGGACTGCATCTGAAAGTGTTGAGGTTTCTTTTGTTGTGGAGGAAAATAAGGCAAAAATGACGACTTACCCGAGGTAGCCGTAGATACCAAATCAGTGAGACCCTCACCAAACAAAACACTACCTTTATATGGGAGAGACTCCATAGCTTTCTTAGAGTCAGTATCAGCATTCCATTGATGAATCCACAATGCTCGTCTAGCTGAAATTGCCAGGGCATTGGTTCTTGATCCCAAAATGCCAATATCTCTCGCCGCCTCCTTCAGGTAGGCCGCAGCGTCCCTGATATAACCCAGCGTTAACAGGATACTGTCCCTATCTAGGGTATCTATATCAGATGACAAGTTATCAGCCCATTTTTCAATAGCAGTACTCACCCACGCCGATGCAATGGTTGGTCTGAGCAGCGTACCTGTGTGCGACGTAAATGGATTTTAACGTACTCCTGTCTACGATCCGCAGGATCCTTAAGGGCTGCCGTGTCAGGAGACGGTAAAGCCACCTTTTTTGACAACCGAGACAGAGCCTTGTCCACAATGGGAGATGATTCCCACTTATCTCTATCCCCCGAGGGGAACGGATACGCCACATGAATCCTTTTGGGAATCAGAAACTTTTTGTCAGGATTTTCCCACATTTTTTCAAAAAAGGCATTCAGTTCATGAGAGGGCGGAAATGTTACCTCAGGTTTCTTTCCTTTATAAATACAGACCCTAGTATCAGGAACAGCAGGGTCGTCAATGATATGTAACACGTCTTTTATTGCCACAATCATGTACTGAATGTTCTTTTGCAATTTTGGGTTCAATTTGGCATCACTATAGTCGACACTGGAGTCAGTGTCCGTGTCGGTATCCGTGTCTACCAACTGAGCCAAAGTACGCTTATGTGACCCCGAAGGGGCCTGGACCTGTGATAACACATCCTCCACCGATTTCTTCCATGTCTGGTTCTGAGATTCAGATGTATCTAATCTTTTATTAGTAAGAGCCACATTAGCATTCAAGGCACTCAACACATTTACCCAATCAGGAGTCATCGGTGCCGACAGAGTCACTCCCACAGCCGTTTCTGTCCCTACCACATTCTCCTCCTGGGAAGAGCACTCAGCCTCAGACATGCCGACACACGCGTATTGACACCCACAGACACACTGGGCAAATAGGGGACAGACCCACAGTACAGCCTGCCAGAGAAACATAGAGGGAGTTTGCCAGCTGACAACCCAGCACTCAATCCCAGATCTGAAATTCTAATATAAAGCCCCAGACCAGTAGCGCTTTTATATATGAGCCAAATTATGTGCCCCCCCCCCCCATTTTGCACCCTGTTACTTGTACAGTAGTGTTGGAGGAGAGGACCAGCGTCTCTGCAGCTTCTGTGAGGAGAGAAAATGGAGCTGGTGAGAGCTGTGAGGGCTAAGCCCCGCCCCCTTCATGGCGCGCTTCAGCCCGCTATTTTTTAACTAACTATACTGGCGGGGGTATGCATTTAGTGCCTAGGCACTCTAATTTCACTGTGCCAGTTGCAAAAGAGGCTTTTAATGCTGCCCAGGGCGCCCCCCCGCGCCCCTGCAGTGCCGCTGTGAGTGGGAGCATGGCGCGCAGCGCGATCGCTGCACGGTACCTCAGAAAAGCCGACACTGAAGTCTTCTATTCTTCTTCTACTCACCTGTCTTCTGACTTCTCGCTCAGCAAGCGGAGTGACGGCAGGCTCTGGGAGTGAACCCCCTAGGCGTACCTAGTGTTCCAAACCCTCAGGAGGTAATGGTGTCCTGAAGCAGAGCCTTTAACTCATTAGAAGTAGGTCTAACTTCTCTCCCCTAAGTCCCACGATGCAGGGAAACCGTTGCCAGCAGCCTCCCTGAAAATAAAAAACCTAAAATAAAGTATTTTCAGAGAAACTCAGTAGAGCTCCCCTGTGTGTGACCAGTCTCCCTGAGCACAATTCTAAAACTGGAGTCTGGAGGAGGGGCATAGAGGGAGGAGCCAGTTCACACCCCTTCAAAGTCTTAAAGTGCCCATGTCTCCTGCGGATCCCGTCTATACCCCATGGTTCTTGAAGTGTCCCCAGCATCCTCTAGGACGTATGAGAAATACAGGCTGCTTTATTTGTACACCATACATCCGAACTGTATTTTCACGTGACTGTCCCTTTTTTTGGGACTGTCCCTCTGTCCCACCCGGGGTAGGGAGAAGTTGGGAAGCTCCATTTACTCACTGGCTGCTTTGCTTAGTACAGAGCAGAGGTGAACAGACGATGTGCGCATGCGCACAGTGTCTATTCATAGGAGACAGGAACTGGGGGCATGCCAGCTGCTCAAAGAGCGCTGGCTATGCCCTCACAGTTCTGAAAATGGGAGGCGTGACTCACGACCGCGGCAAAGCCATGCTCCCTTTTCAGGTGGGTGCGGCTTCACCACGCAAGGGGGGTCCCTGTCTGCTAGGTACCGATGTTGGGAGGTATGGTACACTGCAATTTAGATTTGTTTAAAAACACCCCACCCTAATCTAAATCTCTCTACACATGTTACATCTTCCCCACCTGCAGCGCAGCATGGTTTTGCCCAATTGCTAACTTTTTTGGTTTGCTAACAAACCTGAAGAAGGCCCTATATCCGATACTGCACTGACCTGAAGCTGAATGGCTTGCTGGAGAAGTAAAGGTTCCCTTTGGCTGGGTACACACTTGCCAAAATATCGACTTGTGTGTACAGCCAATATGTCTGTGAAAGACGTCATTCACAGACATATCAGGTCAGCACTGCAGCACAGCTGTGTGTACGGGCGACCAGCAAACTGAACGATATATCGGACACAGAATCCATTGAATGTGATGCCACAAGGCCAGACATATTGGGTGGATAACTGGTAGGTGCATATGCACATGGTCATTTGTGCAGAAACCTTAGCAATCGTTAGGTTGATCAGTGGGTCGGACGGTTGCCTGATACGTTGGCCAAGTGTGTACCCAGCTTTATAAATGTACATGTGCAAAAGTGCTATGCAAACAGGCATTTGTGATGTCTCCCTTTTCCTCTTACACAGGTGCACATCAAATCAGGGGTGTCACTGGCTTGGTGAGGTGGGTATACACTTAATTGGAATACTGTGATGCCATTTTGTACAATGGAATTAAATACGCTTCTGGGGACGGTGAGGATTCTCCCATCTCATAAAAAAATACAAAGCATATTCTCCTACTCTACAAAAATTTCCCGGACACTAGGAATTTGGGGGGAGTTAACCAGTCCCCCGGGAAAGTGATCAACCCTCCCGCTTCCCTAGTAAATCTCGGCATTACATAAAGGGCGCAGGGCGATGATTATATGATTCAAATCACAACGCCCACAACCATCTGATATGGACCTCTTCGGATCTCCCAGAGACCAAATAGGAAAAGCTGGCACGCATGGTACAAAGCCATTTTGCCTTTGTAAAGACACTTGGAATCTCCAGCTGGTCAGAGATGCGAGTAACACACCGCCTAATGAGATGTATATAGCACCTTACAACTGTGCCCCTGTAGGAAAATGAATATCTGCCCCTGTGTATCCCAACACCAGTCCTCCAGGACCCCTAATGGTGCATGTCTTCCAGATCTCCTCAGAATCACAAGTGAAATAATTAGCTCCAACTGTGGGGGTAATTCAGTCCTGATCACTAGGTTGCGTTTTCTCACAGCCTGCGATCAGGTCTGAACTGCGCATACGTATACATTGCAATGCGCAGGCACGTTGCACGGGTACAAAGCGGATCGCCGTTCAGCAATGGGTTTGTGCGACGGATCTGTGCACACGGGCGATCGCAAGGAGATTGACAGGAAGAAGGCGTTTGTGGGTGGCAACTGACCGTTTTCAGGGAGGGGTTTGAAAAACGCAGGCGGGACCAAGCGTTTGCAGGGAGGGTTCCTGACGTCAATTCCGGTCCCGGACAGGCTGATGTGATCGCAGCGGCTGAGTAAGTCCTGGGCTGCGCAGAGACTGCACAACACCAGTTTGTACAGCTTCGCTACACATGTATGGAAACAAAAAAGTATCGGGATGGTCTTAACTGGCGCTGAGCTGCTTAGGTGTAACAGATTTCTAAATAAATGTCACCACATTTAAAACAAGAAATGGAAAACCAGCGATTTGAAATACTGTCAAACACCACTAGCGCTAAGGTAAAATATCACCATAACATCCCATTAGGGCTGAGTAACGAATCCTTTTCCTCTCAGGTGTGTCTCCCGTTCAAGTAGACAGTTTCAGATTCTCAGATATGGATGTCATAGAAAAGATAAAATAAACAACCAATGTGTAGTATGTAATATCACAGGCTAATAGTATACATGTGATGTCCTAAGGTGAATGAAGTAGATTCAGAGCGTACCCCACTCACACTGAAAGTGGATATTTCAAACGTATCAAGGTTTCTTTTATGGCAGTATCCTTCATTTATTCATATAGCAACCGGTGTATCAAGGAATAGGGTCACACTCAGACTTAATCATGAAAAAACTCTTGTAGCAGACAGGAGATGCGTACCCCAACACTCACACTTTGTAGGTGGGCTGTAAACATATAAAGGTATCTTTCTCCCCTTCAAGGGTAAGTTGAAACAAATGCGTACCGCAACTCACAATCTGAAATACTGTATGACTCCTATCAAGGTATCTTTCAATTTTCGTGTGAAGATAACCACTGGAAAGTTCTAGTGTAGTCTCCCGGCGTAGGTCATAAAGAAATAGAAACAAACCAGTGTGTGACCGATTGCATCTATCAAAAATGTATAGCAATTTCCTCCTAGTATGATATCCACCGATTTCAAACACCCTTCAGCACATATGAGCTAATGCGTACCCAGACACTCACACTCTGAAGGTGGGTGGTAACCATATAAAGGTATCTTTTGCACCTCCCAGCGTAATTAATGGTAGTTAATGTTGCGTACCCTGACTCACAATTTGATGTGTTTAGAGGACTCCTATCAAGGTATCTTTAGACTTCAGGTGACCCATGCAGTTTTAAGTATTCAGATCATGTATTTCTCCGTTACCCCCCAAAAAAAGAAAAAATATAGATGCTCTTACCACAATGAGTAAAAGAAAGGGGTTACAGATTTTATTTAACAATACACGCCATAAAATAGAAGTAAGGACAACCATGCACAATAGTGCACTGGGTAAATACACATGGATAAAAATGGCAAAGAGAGATGACACGCTCTTGCAAAAAAATTTTCCTTAAAAAGTGAAACAACAAGATACAAGATAAAAAGTATAAGATAAAAAAATCCGGATAAAACAGCTACTCACACTCCTGTAAATCAACGCGTTTCGGCCCACATCTGGGCCTTTCTCAAGATGTATTGGAGTGTGTGAGTAGCCTGGTATTTAAAGGACACAACACCAATAAGGAGCGAGCAGGAAGTGACATAATAATTGTAGAGAGATTTTTTTCCCTCTATCCGCAATTATTTTCCCTTTGCCATTTTACTATAGATCAATTTTAACAAATACATAATTATTCTCCTCAACTAGTGTGAAAAATCTAACTGGAAACATTAGAAATTAAGGTATAACATAACGTGTTCCCACTTCCGGCGGGAGTGACGTTGCGGCATCACGGTATTTCTGGGAAATGTAGTAATCTCTCTCATGTCCGGCCGCTCGTCGTTCGTAGTTCAGTCCGGACAGGAAGTGACGTTGCGGCACCGAGGTGTTCATGGGAGATATGACTACACCTCCCATGAACACCTCGGTGCCGCAACGTCACTTCCTGTGGGCCGAAACGCGTTGATTTACAGGAGTGTGAGTAGCTGTTTTATCCGGATTTTTTTATCTTATACTTTTTATCTTGTATCTTGTTGTTTCACTTTTTAAGGAAAATTTTTTTGCAAGAGCGTGTCATCTCTCTTTGCCATTTTTATCCATGTGTATTTACCCAGTGCACTATTGTGCATGGTTGTCCTTACTTCTATTTTATGGCGTGTATTGTTAAATAAAATCTGTAACCCCTTTCTTTTACTCATTGTGGTAAGAGCATCTATATTTTTTCTTTTTTTTGGGGGTAACGGAGAAATACATGATCTGAATACTTAAAACTGCATGGGTCACCTGAAGTCTAAAGATACCTTGATAGGAGTCCTCTAAACACATCAAATTGTGAGTCAGGGTACGCAACATTAACTACCATTAATTACGCTGGGAGGTGCAAAAGATACCTTTATATGGTTACCACCCACCTTCAGAGTGTGAGTGTCTGGGTACGCATTAGCTCATATCTGCTGAAGGGTGTTTGAAATCGGTGGATATCATACTAGGAGGAAATTGCTATACATTTTTGATAGATGCAATCGGTCACACACTGGTTTGTTTCTATTTCTTTATGACCTACGCCGGGAGACTACACTAGAACTTTCCAGTGGTTATCTTCACACGAAAATTGAAAGATACCTTGATAGGAGTCATACAGTATTTCAGATTGTGAGTTGCGGTACGCATTTGTTTCAACTTACCCTTGAAGGGGAGAAAGATACCTTTATATGTTTACAGCCCACCTACAAAGCGTGAGTGTTGGGGTACGCATCTCCTGTCTGCTACAAGAGTTTTTTCATGATTAAGTCTGAGTGTGACCCTATTCCTTGATACACCGGTTGCTATATGAATAAATGAAGGATACTGCCATAAAAGAAACCTTGATACGTTTGAAATATCCACTTTCAGTGTGAGTGGGGTACGCTCTGAATCTACTTCATTCACCTTAGGACATCACATGTATACTATTAGCCTGTGATATTACATACTACACATTGGTTGTTTATTTTATCTTTTCTATGACATCCATATCTGAGAATCTGAAACTGTCTACTTGAACGGGAGACACACCTGAGAGGAAAATGATTCGTTACTCAGCCCTAAAGGGATGTTATGGTGATATTTTACCTTAGCGCTAGTGGTGTTTGACAGTATTTCAAATCGCTGGTTTTCCGCTACACATGTGTTCGTACACTTGCACAGATAAAATACACTCCCCCTGTAGGCAGCGACTATCTGATCGCAGCAGTGCAAAAATCGCTTGCTAGCGATCAGGTCTGAATTACCCCCTGTGTATCTTTCAAAAAGTATCAGCCAGTGCTCCAACTAGGAGATCTGGAAAACATGCTCTGTTAGGGGTCCCAGAATACTGGAGTTGGGAATACTGATCTAGGCACACTGAACTAACATAACAAAAACATTTAAACAAACAGGTGACACGTGATAAAAAAGCAGAATTACTGATGTGCATTATTAGGATAAATTGAGCAATATTTTTCGAGAAACAAACAAATGAGATTAAAGGTGAAGTAGGATGGATTTTACAGTGACATGTGTACGGTTCCCACTATGCGCAGCTCAGTACCCCAAATCCCCCAAAGGGAGGCACAGATTTGCTTTGCAGTCAGTAGCTGATCCAGGCCTAGCTGGGGCAGCCTCCCAGTGGCTGAATAATACATGGAAGCTCCCGGTGGCCGGGAGGAAGACAGAGGATCCTGCATGGCTGCCCTGCATTTTAGACACATTGGACTGGCCAGTAAGCAGCATCCTCTCCCTTCATCTCAGGCACAGCCATGCAGCCTGCAGGTAGCACACCGATTGGTAGATGGCCCTGGTCATCAGCTGCAGGTAGCACACTGATTGGTAGATGGCCCTGGTCATCAGCTGCAGGTAGCACACTGATTGGTAGATGGCCCTGGTCATCAGCAGCAGGTAGCACACTGACTGGTAGCTGGCCCTGTTCATCAGCTGCAGGTAGCACACTGATTGGTAGATGGCCCTGGTCATCAGCTGCGGGTAGCACACTGATTGGTAGATGGCCCTGGTCATCAGCTGCGGGTAGCACACTGATTGGTAGATGGTCCTGGTCATCAGCAGCAGGTAGCACACTGACTGGTAGCTGGACCTGGTCATCAGCTGCAGGTAGAACACTGATTGGTAGATGGCCCTGGTCATCAGCAGCAGGTAGCACACTGACTGGTAGCTGGCCCTGGTCATCAGCTGCAGGTAGCACACTGATTGGTAGATGGCCCTGGTCATCAGCTGCAGGTAGCACACTGATTGGTAGATGG
This sequence comes from Pseudophryne corroboree, assembly GCF_028390025.1. Lineage (NCBI taxonomy): Eukaryota > Metazoa > Chordata > Amphibia > Anura > Myobatrachidae > Pseudophryne > Pseudophryne corroboree. Next base: position 93,382,458 of record NC_086446.1, read on the forward strand.
CCCTGGTCATCCAACAATCAGGATACAGGAGGGGGATCTGCCACTAATTGGAAATGCTTTTGGTAGACAATTGCGTACATAGGCGCCAATAGTAGGCTGGAACTCCACTCTGTGTGTCTCTAAACAGCAAAGGACCCACGGGCATAAAAATCAACCACGAAGCTGCGCAGGTATTAGGCCTACATTTATTCACTGTAAATCCATCAGTCACCCGATACTACTCACTCACAAGGAGGACGAATATAGAGGTTTGGGAAGGGAAGGATATAGCAGAATATATTATAGTTCTATAATACTAGAACAGGATTCTCACTACAGAAGACAACCTCGGGGGAAACTAAGAGCAAGAGAAGTCATACGTACCCAACTTGCAGACCGGCCTGCCTCCTCTGGGGTCGCTCCGGGTCACTATTTCCCTGCTGTACCGGGGCGGTCACAGCCGCAGCAGAAAAATGGTTAATAACTGATTAATTATGAAACCAGGGTATACATGCAGCTATATCAGGGATAAACTGTGCAACGGTCAGAGCTCCAGGGTTGTTTATTATATTATTTACCAGTATTGTTATATAAAACCAGGAAATAGAAGTAGACGTACACATTGATCATTTACAAGGATAACACTAAAATAAAAAATATGCAGAACAGGGAAAGCACTACAGAAGCCAGCAGATCTGGAGGCCGGGGCGTTTTAGGCTATATGTAGACCCCATTCTATTTGCCAGCACGGAGCATGAGAATACCAAGGCAACCTGACACAATGGATTACTTTATTTGGTTTAGAATTTGTGCCACTCTTTTGGTTCGCTGTATGTGATGACAATCCTAGCTATTAAGTACAGTAACCTGAGAACTACATTCCTGCTGGAATAAAGTGAATTTGCTAGGTTTATGGTAGGAGATAACTTAAGTGAGATTGATGTTTGAAAATCCCACTTTGGCCGCCCCCCGCTATACGTAGTCTGAGCTTGTCATGTGTTGGGTAAAGAGCCGTCTCACGTACCTTTCCGTTCAGGTGGTATAAGTCGGAGGCGTGGTTCAGGATCTCCCCGGGTGCCGCCGGCATGCTGTCCATCTTCAGGAAGCGTTGGAGAGTAACAATTGGCTCCCGTTCCTCCAGTTACAGAGATACATTCCTATCGTCATAGATGGTACTGGGGGCTTGCCGCACCTGTGTGTCCATCTTTCTGTGGGAGGGAAAAAGTCTACGTAACATACGTGCCCAACTATATGTAACATCTCTGCCTAACTCTATGCAACATCCGTGCCTAACTCTATGCAACATCCGTGCCTAACTCTATGCAACATCCGTGCCTAACTCTATGCAACATCCGTGCATAACTCTATGCAACATCCGTGCATAACTTTATGTAACATCCGTGCATAACTCTATGTATCATTCGTACATAACTCTATGTAACATCCGTGCCTAACTCTATGCAACATACGTGTGTAACTCTATGCAAAATCTATACCCGACTCTATGCAACATCCGTACATAACTCTATGTATCATCCATACATAACTCTATGTAACATCCGTGCCTAACTCTATGCAACACACGTGTGTAACTCTATGCAACATCCGTGCCTAACTCTATGCAACATTTGTGCCTAACTCTAGTCAACATCCGTACATAACTCTATGTATCATCCATACATAACTCTATGTAACATCCGTGCCTAACTCTATGCAACACACGTGTGTAACTCTATGCAACATCCGTGCCTAACTCTACGCAACATCTGTGCCTAAATCTATGCAACATCTGTGCCTAAATCTATGCAACATATGTGCCTAACTCTAGTCAACATCCGTACATAACCCTATGCAACATCCGTGCATAACTGTATGCAACCTCCGTGCCTAACTCTATGTAACATCCGTGCCTAACTCTAGTCAACAGCCGTGCCTAACTCTATGTATCATACGTACATAACTCTATGTAACATCCATGCCTAACTGTAGTCAACATATGTGCCTAACTCTAGTCAACATCCGTACATAACTCTATGCAACATCCGTGCCTAACTCTATGTAACATCCATCCGTACATAGGTGGTCATTCCGAGTTGTTCGCTCGTTGCCGATTTTCGCTATATTGCGATTAGTCGCTTACTGCACATGCGCAAGGTTCACAGAGCGCATGCGCTTAGTTATTTTACACAAAAGTTAGGTATTTTACTCACGTCATAACGAGGATTTTTAATCGTTCTGGTGATTGTAGCGTGATTGACAGGAAGTGGGTGTTTCTGGGCGGAAATTGGCCGTTTTCTGGGTGTGTGCGAAAAAACGCTGGCGTTTCTGGGAAAAACGCGGAAGTGTCTGAAGAAACGGGGGGGTGTCTGGGCGAACGCTGGGTGTGTTTGTGACGTCAAACCAGGAACGAAACTGACTGAACTGATCACAATGGCTGAGTAAGTCTGGAGCTACTCAGAAACTGCTAAGAAATTTCTATTCGCAATTCTGCTAATCTTTCGTTCGCAATTCTGCTAAGCTAAGATACACTCCCAGAGGGCGGCGGCTTAGCGTGTGCAATGCTGCTAAAAGCAGCTAGCGAGTGAACAACTCGGAATGAAGGCCATAAATCTATGTAGCATCTGTCCATAACTCTATTTAACATCCGTTTATAACTCGATGTAACATCCGTCCCTAACTCTACCCATATCCGTCCCTTACTCTACGCAACATCCGTCCCTTACTCTACGCAACATCCGTCCCTTACTCCCTAACTCTACGCAACTTCCGTCCCTAACTCTACGCAACTTCCGTCCCTAACTCTACGCAACATCCGTCCCTAACTCTACGCAACATCCGTCCCTAACTCTACGCAACATCTGTCCCTAACTATGTAACATCTGTACATAACTCTATGCAACATCCGTACATAACCCTACGTAACCTCCGTACATAACTCTTTGTAACATCCGTCCATAACTCTACGTAACATCCGTGCTTAACTCTACGTAACATCCGTACATAACTCTGTAACATCCGTACATAACCTCCGTACATAACACTTTGTAATCCATAACTCTACGTAACATCCATGCCTAACTCTATGCAACATCCGTACATAACTCTACGTAACCTCCGTACATAACTCTACGTAACCTCCGTACATAACTCTACGTAACCTCCGTACATAACTCTACGTAACCTCCGTACATAACTCTACGTAACCTCCGTACATAACTCTACGTAACCTCCGTACATAACTCTACGTAACCTCCGTACATAACTCTACGTAACCTCCGTACATAACTCTACGTAACCTCCGTACATAACTCTACGTAACCTCCGTACATAACTCTACGTAACCTCCGTACATAACTCTACGTAACCTCCGTACATAGCTCTACGTAACCTCCGTACATAACTCTACGTAACCTCCGTACATAACTCTACGTAACCTCCGTACATAACTCTACGTAACCTCCGTACATAGGGGGTAATTCCAAGTTGATCGCAGCAGGAATTTTTTTAGCAGTTGGGCAAAACCATGTGCACTGCAGGGGAGGCAGATATAACATGTGCAGAAAGAGTTAGATTTGGGTGGGTTATTTTGTTTCTGTGCAGGGTAAATAATGGCTGCTTTATTTTTACCATGCAAATTAGATTGCAGATTGAACACACCACACTCAAATCTAACTCTCTCTGCACATGTTATATCTGCCTCTCCTGCAGTGCACATGGTTTTGCACAACTGCTAAAAAAATTCCTGCTGCGATCAACTTGGAATTACCCCCATAGCTCTTTGTAACATCCGTCCCTAACTCTACGTAACAGCCGTGCCTAACTCTATGTAAAATCTGTATATAACTCTATGCAACATCCGTACATAACTCTACGTAACATCCATACATAACTCTACGTAACACCCGTACATAACTCTACGTAACACCCGTGCATAACCCTAAGTAACATCCATACATAACTCTTTGTAACATCCGTACATAACCCTACGTAACATTCGTACATAACCCTACGTAACATCCATCCATAACTCTACGTAACATCCGTGCCTAACTCTATGTAACATCTGTACATAACTCTACGCAACATCCGTACATAACTCTACGTAACATCCGTCCATAACTCTACGTAACATCCGTACATAACCCTACGTAACATCCATACAAACTCTTTGTAACATCAGTCCATAACTCTATGTAACATCCGTGCCTAACTCTATGCAACACACGTGTGTAACTCTATGCAACATCCGTGCCTAACTCTATGCAACATTTGTGCCTAACTCTAGTCAACATCCGTACATAACTCTATGTATCATCCATACATAACTCTATGTAACATCCGTGCCTAACTCTATGCAACACACGTGTGTAACTCTATGCAACATCCGTGCCTAACTCTACGCAACATCTGTGCCTAAATCTATGCAACATCTGTGCCTAACTCTATGCAACATATGTGCCTAACTCTAGTCAACATCCGTACATAACTCTATGCAACATCCGTGCATAACTGTATGCAACCTCCGTGCCTAACTCTATGTAACATCCGTGCCTAACTCTAGTCAACAGCCGTGCCTAACTCTATGTATCATACGTACATAACTCTATGTAACATCCATGCCTAACTGTAGTCAACATATGTGCCTAACTCTAGTCAACATCCGTACATAACTCTATGCAACATCCGTGCCTAACTCTATGTAACATCCATCCGTACATAGGTGGTCATTCCGAGTTGTTCGCTCGTTGCCGATTTTCGCTATATTGCGATTAGTCGCTTACTGCACATGCGCAAGGTTCACAGAGCGCATGCGCTTAGTTATTTTACACAAAAGTTAGGTATTTTACTCACGTCATAACGAGGATTTTTAATCGTTCTGGTGATTGTAGCGTGATTGACAGGAAGTGGGTGTTTCTGGGCGGAAATTGGCCGTTTTCTGGGTGTGTGCGAAAAAACGCTGGCGTTTCTGGGAAAAACGCGGAAGTGTCTGAAGAAACGGGGGGGTGTCTGGGCGAACGCTGGGTGTGTTTGTGACGTCAAACCAGGAACGAAACTGACTGAACTGATCACAATGGCTGAGTAAGTCTGGAGCTACTCAGAAACTGCTAAGAAATTTCTATTCGCAATTCTGCTAATCTTTCGTTCGCAATTCTGCTAAGCTAAGATACACTCCCAGAGGGCGGCGGCTTAGCGTGTGCAATGCTGCTAAAAGCAGCTAGCGAGTGAACTCGGAATGAAGGCCATAAATCTATGTAGCATCTGTCCATAACTCTATTTAACATCCGTTTATAACTCTATGTAACATCCGTCCCTAACTCTACCCATATCCGTCCCTTACTCTACGCAACATCCGTCCCTTACTCTACGCAACATCCGTCCCTAACTCTACGCAACTTCCGTCCCTAACTCTACGCAACATCCGTCCCTAACTCTACGCAACATCTGTCCCTAACTCTATGTAACATCTGTACATAACTCTATGCAACATCCGTACATAACCCTACGTAACCTCCGTACATAACTCTTTGTAACATCCGTCCATAACTCTACGTAACATCCGTGCTTAACTCTACGTAACATCCGTACATAACTCTGTAACATCCGTACATAACCTCCGTACATAACACTTTGTAATCCATAACTCTACGTAACATCCATGCCTAACTCTATGCAACATCCGTACATAACTCTACGTAACCTCCGTACATAACTCTACGTAACCTCCGTACATAACTCTACGTAACCTCCGTACATAACTCTACGTAACCTCCGTACATAACTCTACGTAACCTCCGTACATAACTCTACGTAACCTCCGTACATAACTCTATGCAACATCCGTACATAACTCTACGTAACCTCCGTACATAGGGGGTAATTCCAAGTTGATCGCAGCAGGAATTTTTTTAGCAGTTGGGCAAAACCATGTGCACTGCAGGGGAGGCAGATATAACATGTGCAGAAAGAGTTAGATTTGGGTGGGTTATTTTGTTTCTGTGCAGGGTAAATACTGGCTGCTTTATTTTTACCATGCAAATTAGATTGCAGATTGAACACACCACACTCAAATCTAACTCTCTCTGCACATGTTATATCTGCCTCTCCTGCAGTGCACATGGTTTTGCACAACTGCTAAAAAAATTCCTGCTGCGATCAACTTGGAATTACCCCCATAGCTCTTTGTAACATCCGTCCCTAACTCTACGTAACAGCCGTGCCTAACTCTATGTAAAATCTGTATATAACTCTATGCAACATCCGTACATAACTCTACGTAACATCCATACATAACTCTACGTAACACCCGTACATAACTCTACGTAACACCCGTGCATAACCCTAAGTAACATCCATACATAACTCTTTGTAACATCCGTACATAACCCTACGTAACATTCGTACATAACCCTACGTAACATCCATCCATAACTCTACGTAACATCCGTGCCTAACTCTATGTAACATCTGTACATAACTCTACGCAACATCCGTACATAACTCTACGTAACATCCGTCCATAACTCTACGTAACATCCGTACATAACCCTACGTAACATCCATACAAACTCTTTGTAACATCAGTCCATAACTCTATGTAACATCCGTACATACATCAAAACAACTACAACCCTGAGAATGGACCAGAAAACCAATACTTTTGAAATGTACACTTCCACCAAACTAAAGCTGTATTTAAAGACAAGATGGATATTTTAATACTTGCACTAAGCTCTTATCAAATGGGCGATGCATTAGCTCAAGTATAGTAGATCAGTCAGCCCTAGTTCCCAAAGAGGTGGTCAGAAAGAAGCCGTTTTCGGAGGTCCTCTGGAAATTGATTAAATGAGCAGAAAAATGCATGAGAAAGGGGTCTCGGATTTCATCACAGAGAGATCCTATGTAGTGTGTGTATGCCAGCGACAGTTACATCCAGGTCATACTAGTACATCTATCAATGATGGTAATAAGAGGATGCATGAGATATGCATTTATACATATACAGTGGCCTGTGGGCCTGATTCAGATGCATTCGGAGCTGCGATCCAATACGTAGTGAATGTGAGAAAATATACTAATGACTTAGCCGCCTGGAAATGGTTTGAGATGCATCTGCGTACAAACACGCAGCGGTGGTCACAGATCCTCCTATAATCGGCCCTATGGTCTCGCAGTATGGCCGCGTGAACTGAGATGGCTACGTTTTTGCTGCCACTCCCCGTAACCGCCAACTGATCTTTGACTATCACTCATTTTGTGAATAAAATCTCACTGTGAGCGACTTTGCAAAGGTACCTTGACGCGAGTGCAGTACGAACACTATGCATAGGCAGTCAGCCGATAATCGCTTAGCTGCGTAAGTATCGGCATTGTGTACAAATCTGAATTAGACCCTATGCCATACTTGCCTACCCTCTTGGAACAGCCAGGAGACTCCCAAAAATCGTGCGGCGCTCCCGGCACTCCGGAAGGCAAGTCTCCCGGAACCGGCATCCACCACCCGCAACTCCCGGCATCCCCCTCCATCCTCTGCAAAAGTGGGTGGCCCGGGGGAGCAGATGACGCGTTGTGCGCTGAACTGCATCATTGTAGTCCTGCCCCTTGCTTTACAATGCCGGTAATCTCAGCAATGCATAGCAGGGGGGCGTGATTATGATGACGCGATTCCACAGCCACGCCCCCTGCAAAACCTCCTTTACTGTCACACTCCTGTGCCACCCCTTATATTAAGCGACGCTCCCCGAACAGCTGCCCGGATGTTCCGTCCTGGATACCCCACACGTAGGGGGCAGCCTGAAAGTAGGCATGTATGCCCTGTGCTCACAGAACAGCCTGAACTTTGTGTGTGGATTCAACAAGGTGCTGGAAAACATTCCTTCGAGATTCTGGTCCATGGTGACATTTTTGTCCACAAAACTGGCACTCACTAGATGTATTGTGTATTTCACACCACTGTGTGTGAAAATCCCAGGGGACAATAAATAAATATGTATGTGTTGGGTGTGTTGCGATCAACATACCGTCGCCGGGATTCGAGATGGCAGGCGGGAGGAGGAAAGGAAGGGGGGCGGGGCCAGCTACATCCTAGTTATGAGACCGACAGTCAGGAGACCGCTAGTCACAACGCCTCTTCCTACATCCCGCATGCCGACTATCATTGACTATTCCCAACCATAGAGTGGGAATAGAACCTGTGGCGTATACCATATAATCTAGTCTTCTTTAGTACTATTATTTAAGGATTTTAACACTTATTTTTTTATGCCTATTACTTATGCTAGTAAAATGAATGCATATGGGTTGGGCACTAAAAACCATTGTGTCACCATATACACTGGCAGTTTACTTACTTTTCATAGCCTCAAAATAGAGTAATAAAAAGATAGAAAAGAAGAGTACACTGTAATCCCCCTTTCAAAGAGAAAATTCTCAAAAATAGGATTTTAATTACCTACCGGAAAATCCTTTTCTCGTAGTCCATAAGGGATACTGGGGGTCTTAGTACGATGGGGTAGAGATGGGGTCCAAAGGAGCCGGTGCACTTTAAATTTCTTCAACTGGGTGTGCTGGCTCCTCCCCTCTATGCCCCCTCCCACAGCCAGTCTAGGTAAAACTGTGCCCGAAGGAGAATGGGGATACTTGAGAGAAGGAACAGAACAATAACGAGTGGTGAGATTTACACCAGCACACCAATAACATAACTGACTGACCAGCAGCAGCTGGTAACAACAACAACAACAAGAGCAACAGCTGAACAGGTAAACTTTTACAGAAGAAAAACCTGCAGAAAGGTCAACGCACTGCGGCGGGTGCCCAGTATCTCTTATGGACTACGAGAAAAGGATTTACCCGTAGGTAATTAAAATACTATTTTCTCTAGCATCCATAAGGGAAACTGGGGTTTTAGTACGATGCGGACGTCCCAAAGCTTCCAGAACGGGCGGGAATGTGCGGAGACGTCTGCAGCACCACCTGTCCAAACTGGGTATCCTCATTGGCCAGGGTATCAAACCTGTAGAACTTCACAAAGGTGTTCTTCCCCGACCAGGTAGCAGCTCGACATAGTTGCAAGGCCGAGACTCAACGCAAAGCCGCCCAGGAAGACCCACCGATCTTGTGGAGCGGGCCTTCAGAGACTGTGGAACAGATAAGGCTGCCGTCACATAGGCCTGTTGGATATGCAGCCTAATCCACCGAGCAGTGGACTGCTTAGAAGCAGGGTAACCCTTTTTCTGCGTATAATAAAGCACAAACAGGGAATCCGTCTTTCTGAACTGAGCCGTCCTCTTGACGTAGATCTTCAAGGCTCGCACAGCATCCAACGCCTCCGGAGGGGCAGAGGTGCCAGAACCGGACGCAACCACAATAGGTTGGTTCAAGTGGAACGCAGAAACAACCTTCGGCAGGAACTGCTGCCTAGTCTGCTCTGTCTTCGTAAAAGACCAAGTATGCTTCGTAAAAGACCAAGTATGGACTTTTACACAATAAGGCCCCCAATTCTGAGACACGCCTAGCAGAAGCCAGGGCCAGTAACATCATCGTCTTCCACGTGAGGTACTTGTCTTCTACCGTCCTTAACGGTTCAAACCAGGAGGACTATAGAAATTCCAATACCACATTCAGATCCCAGGGTGCCGTTGGTGGATCAAAGGGAGGTTGTATGTGAAGATTCCCTTGAAAGAAAGTCTGAACCTCTGGAAACACTGCCAACTTCTTCTGGAAGAAGATAGAGAGGGCTGAAATCTGGACCTTAAGAGAGCCCAGACGTAAGCCCATATCCGCTCCAGCCTGCAGGAAATGTAAGAAACGTCCCAAGTGAAAATCCACCGGAGGATACTTGCGCTCCTCACACCAAGAGACATATCTCCTCCAGATATGATGATAGTGCTTTGACATCACCGGTTTTCTGGCCTGAACCATGGTTGCAATAACCTTTTTGGACAGGCCTTTGTGAGCTAGGATGTTCCGCTCAACCGAAATGCAATCAAACGAAGCCACCGTAAGTCCGGGTAGACAAACTGTCCTTGTTGCAGAAGATCTCTTCTCATTGGCAGAGGCCAAGGGTCTGCGATGGACATGTCCAGAGGATTCGCGTACCATGCCCTCCGATGCCAGACTGGGGCAGTCAGAATTGTCTGGACTCTTGATGCCTGATCCTCTTTAGCACCATCGGGAGCAACAGAATCAGAGGAAACAGGTAGATCAACCTGTAAGGCCACTGTGTCTTCAGTGCATCCACTGCTACCGCCTGTGGGTCCCTGGTGCTCGAACAATACCAATAAAGTTTCTTATTGAGCCGAGATGCCATCAAAGTCGATCTGCGGCCAGCCCCACAGATCAGTGATCTCCCAAAATACCTGTGGGAGGAGGCAACACTACTCCGGGTGTAGGTCGTGACGACTTAGGAAGTCCACTTCCCAGTTGTCCACCCCAGGAATAAAGATGACCGACAATACTCTTGCATTCTTTCTGCCAAGAGGAGTATCCTGGACACCTGTCGCATGCAGGCTCTGCTCTTTGTTCCTCCTTGTTGATTTATGTATTCCACCGCTGTGACGTTGTCAGACTGAACTTGAATGGCCTGGTCCCGGAGCAGAGGAGAGGCCTGAAGCAGAGCTTTGTAGATCGCCCGCAGTTCCAGAATGTTGATTGGAAGTAGGGCTTTGTGGGTTGACCACCTGCCCTGGAACTGGGCGCCTCGGGTGACAGCTCCCCATCCTCTCAGACTCTCATCCGTTTGTGAGGAGAATCCTGAATCCCGAAAATTCGACCTTTCAGCAGGTTTGAGGACTGTAGCCACCACACCACAGGAGGGAAATCCTGGCCTGAGGTGATAGACGTATGATCCGGTGCATCTGAAGATGTGATACGGACCACTTGCTCAGAAGATCCAATTGAAATGTTCTGGCATGGAACCTTCCGTACTGGATCACCTCGTAGAAGGCTACCATCTTTCCCAACAATCTTATGCAAAGATGAATGGAGATCCGATATGGCCTGAGGGCCGCTCGGACCATCTCCTGGAGCATCCTCGCCTTGTCTTCTGGGAGGAATACTTTCTGAGCCAGAAACATTCTCAGGAACAGGAGCCGCTGAGTAGGCTCCAAGTGAGACTTTTGTAAATTGAGGATACACCCATGATGTGACAGAATCTGAATGGTGTGGTCTATATTGAGCAATAGAAGCTCCTTGGATTTCGCCTTTATCAAGAGATTGTCTAGGTAAGGGACAATATTGACCTCCTGGACTTGGAGCTGGAACATCATCTTCGCCATCACCTTCGTGAAGATCCTCGGAGCTGTGGACAGGCCAAAGGGCATTGCCTGGAACTGGTAATGATCGTTCAACAGGGCAAACCGCAGGTAAGCCTGGTGAAGCGGCCAAATCGGGACATGGAGATAAGCGTCCTTTATATCCAGCGAAACCATGAACTCCTGTTCCTCCAGGCTCGCAATCACTACTTGCAAGGATTCCATCTTGAACTTGAAGACCTTTAGGTAAGGGTTCAAGGATTTTAGATTTAAAATGGGCCTTACCAAACCGTCCAGTTTTGGTACCACAAACAGGTTGGAGTAGTAACCTTTTCCCTGTGTTGCAGTGGCACTGGAACAATGACTTGGGACTGGACCAATTTCAGGATGGCCTGTTGCAGTGTAACTCGCGTATCTGCCAAAACTGGTAAGTTTGATTTGGAAAATCGGTGGGGAGGAGCACTGTCGAACTCCAGCTTGTAGCCCTCAGTAATTAGCTCCTTCACCCAGGCATCCTGGCAGGAGCTTTTTTAGATGCGGCTAAAGTGACGCAACCGAGCTCCCACCTCGAGATTCTCTCGGGGTGGGGAAACACCGTCATGCCGAGGCCTTGGTGGAAGCAGAGCTGGTGCTTTGTTCCTGAGAACCAGTGGCAGCTGGTTTTCTTGTCTTGCCCCTGGAGCCTCTTGCAGCGTTTGAGGCACCTCTGGTTCTTGACCTAAATCTAGTGGTCCGAAAGGACCGTGTAGATGGCCCCGGGTAGGATCGTCTGGCCGCAGAGGCCCCAGAGGGGAGAAATGTGGATTTCCCCGAAGTAGCTTTAGAAATCCACGTATCCAACTCAACCCCGAATAGCCACTCTCCTGAGAAAGGAAGAGTCTCCACACTGCTCTTAGAATCTGCATATGCTATCCACTGACGCAGCAATAAAGGTCTGCGCGCAGACACTGCCATGGCAGTAGTCCTAGCATTAATAGCGCCTATCTCTTTGATAGAATCACACAGGACACGTGCAGTATCCTGAATGTGTTTTGTCAGTGTAACCATATTCAGAGACATATCCCCCGCAAGGCCCTGTTGAATCTGGCCTGCCCATGTGTGAATGGCATGTGTCATCCAGCAACCCGCTATCACAGGCCTTTGTGATACACCAGCTTCTGTGTAAATAGACTTTAATGTAGTCTCTATTTTCCTATCCCCAGGGTCCTTTAAGGCAGAGGCGCCCGGGACTGGTAATACCACCTTTTTAGATAGGCGTGAGACTGACACGTCCACAGCCGGGGGAATCTTCCCAAATTTTCCTGCCATCCGAAGGAAATGGGAAAGTACTCAGAAAACGCCTTGTCACCTGGAATTTCCTATAGGGGTTTTCTCCAGGCTAACTTAAACAAGTCATCTAATTCCTTAGAATCAGGAAAAGTGACGCTAACCTTTTTCTGGAAGGAGAAGAACAACTGCTTTGCTGCATCGTCTTCCACTGGGATTCTTAATACATCCCTAATAACAAGTATGAGGGGTTCAATCCCCTGCGCTGGAGATGAATCCTCTGTAATAGGGTCCAGCTCCTCCCCCTCCTCCAGTCCCTCTTCATCAGATTCTGAGAATAAATCAGGGAGTCCACGTTTATGTGTCCCTGAGCTAGGGAGAGGGTTCTGTCTGTCATCTGCCTTTGCAGACAGGTCTGCTACAGCCTGCTGCAGCTGCTGTGTCTTTAGACTATTAGCAGTGAGCTGAGAAGACATATCAGCCATCATGGTTTTTATAGTACCTAACTAGGATGGCTCCTGAACCTCCCCCCAGCTTCCTCACTAACTTGGGAGGACTGGCTACATTGTTCACATGAGAGGGAACCAGTCACGGAGGGAGAGAATCTGGTATTACATACTTTACATAATTGGTGTTTTACCATGTTTATAGGAGACAAAAGACACACACAACCACACAGACAAGTATATATAGCAAGCCTGCCCAGACTGGTATGTGAGTAGGAGACCCAGAGAAAAGAGACCAGCACACCCAAGCCTAGAAGACTCAGTAAGACTGCAAGCTGTATTAGCTCGGCGCAATACCGGAGTTTGTCCTTTTCCGGACACTATTTTCATGTATAATAGCGGCTCTACACCTTATTTACACCCATGTACTAGTTTCCTGTATATCTTGAGTGTCCTGGAGGAGCTGTGTGCCTTGCTGCTGCAGCTGTAAGCAGAGGAAGGCGCCAAGAAGCTGCTGGTCCCGCTCTGAGTAAGCTCCGCCCCCTGAAATGTCGCCAGAGCCATGCATTTATTTATACCGGCAATATGTCTCCTATGGTGTAAAACAGAGTATGAACACTTGTTTTCACCAATCCGCTGGCCAGTTTACGCAGGGAGGATTTGGAGGAGGTGTGTCCGGATGCAGCCCCTGCGATTGTGCCGCATCAAGAAGGGGGGGCCCCCCTAGCGGGTGTGTGGCGTGATGCAATTGCGTTCGCTAAGGCGCCATGCCTGCGGTACCACAACCTATCAGGACGGTGGTCCTGCAGCGGGGAAGCGGCTCTGACACCTTACAGAGGCCGGTGACCGCCCCCCCCCCCCCCCCCCCCCCCCCCAGTGAAGGTATGCTGTTGCCCAAACAGCATACCGAAAATAACAAAGTTTAAAATACAGTGAAGAAAATCCTCTGGAGCTCCAGAGTGTGCATCCTCTCCAGAGGGCACATTTTTCTAAACTTGCTGTGGGAGGGGGCATAGAGGGGAGGAGCCAGCACACCCAGTTGAATAAATTTAAAGTGCACCAGCTCCTTTGGACCCCATCTGTACCCCTTCGTACTAAGACCCCAGTATACCTTATGGATGCTAGAGAGATCACGGCTTTTACCACTAATCTGAGCGCCGGGTTTTTATCTGGTTCATGCCTGCCACCGTTTCACAAAGATAGCTAAATTACTGGGTCAAGCATTATTACCCGGTAATTTCTTCTGTGTGAAAGGGTTAACCTCGGTCGCAATACCTGGGACTTTGACCCTGGTAAAAGCTAGGGTTGAAGTCTCTGAAATTTTGACCCGGGTTGACCCTTTCACACAGAAAAAGGACCATGTTGATCCGCAAATTACCAGGTTAAAGTGCTTGACTCTGTAATTTGGTTTTCTGTGTGAAAGGGGTATAAAGATGGGAATCTGGTCTTTAGGTTAACTTCACTTATGTCGACATGGTCAACAGGTCGACATGGCAAAGGTCGACACATGAAAAGGTCGACATGAGTTTTTCACTTTTTTAATTTTCCTTCTTCACTTTTTCATATTTATGATCCACGTGGACGTTGAGTGGGAATAGTAACCTGTGTGAGGGAACACGGTTCTCGGTCACTTTATGAAGAAAACGACACCAAAAATAAATAGAAAAACTCATGTCGACCTTTTTCCAGGTCGACCTAATGACCGTTTCAACCTATTTCAGGTGTCGACCTAGTCACTGTCAACCAATAGTGGTTGACCTAGTGACTAATTACTATGATCCACACCCATAAATATGTTACTTAGAACATAGACACTCTATACTAATAAATCATGGTTCTGTTCTCTGTTATCTCAATACAAGACAGAGAGAGAAAGTAAAAAATAGAGAGAGGGGAAAAGAATGAAAAATAGCTAGAGAAAGAGAGAGCAAGACAGAGAGAAAGAGGAGAGGGATAAAGAGACATAAAGTGGAGAGAGACTTGAAGAGAGAGCTAAAGTACCAGTCAATCAGAACTGATTGGTTGGTAGTTTATCCCTCTCCAAGTCTTGGGACATCTGCCCCGAAGAATGAAGAAGTGAGCTAAAAAGAAGGAGAGACAACAAGGAAAGGGTGAGAGAAAAAGAGAAAAACAAGGACAAAAGACAAGCGAGAGAGGGGAAAAAGCGGACAGAAAAAAAGAGGGACAACAAGGAGAGACAGAAAGTGAAAAAAAAAAAACAGATAGGGAGAGGTGGAGGGTGCGGATCTGATGTTAAGATTATCAGGCAGTTATGTTCCATGGACTTTATGTCATATTTATTATTTCATGGCATGAAGTCCATGGGCCATTAAAATAGGATTTTAATACCTACCGGTAAATCCTTTTCTCTTAGGTGGTCATTCCGAGTTGTTTGCTCGTTGCCGATTTTCGCTATGCTGCGATTTGTTGCTAACTGCGCATGGTACGCAGAGCGCATGCGCTTAGTTATTTTACACAAAACTTAGTAGATTTGCTGGTGTTCGAACGACGATTTTCAGTTGCACTGCTGATCGATGAATGATTGAAAGGAAAGGGGCGTTTCCGGGTGGTAACTGAGCGTTTTCCGGGAGTGTGCTAAAAAACGCAGGCGTGTCAGGTAAAAACGCGGGAGTGTCTGGAGAAACGGGGCAGTGGCTGGCCGAACGCAGGGTGTGTTTGTGACGTCAAACCAGGAACTAAACGGACTGAGCTGATCGCAATCTAGGAGTAGGTCTGGAGCTACTCAGAAACTGCAAGGAATTATTTAGTAGCAATTCTACTAATCTTTCGTTCGCTATTCTTCTAAGCTAAGATACACTCCCAGAGGGCGGCAGCCTAGCGTGTGCAATGCTGCTAAAAGCAGCTAGCGAGCGAACAACTCGGAATGAGGGCCTTAGTCCGTAGAGGATGCTGGGGTCACCATAAGAACCATGGGGTATAGACGGGATCCGCAGGAGACATGGGCACTTTAAGACTTTGAAAGGGGTGTGAACTGGCTCCTCCCTCTATGCCCCTCCTCCAGACTCCAGTTATAGGAACTGTGCCCAGGAAGACGGACATTTCGAGGAAAGGATTTATTTTTAAACTAAGGTGAGATACATACCAGCTCACACCTCAAACATGCCGTACAACATGGCATTCAACAGAACTCTAGTCAACAGCATGAACAATGTCAGCAACAGGCTGATTATAAACGAAACACAACCTGTGTGTAACCAGAACTAATAACTGCAGATACAGTACGCACTGGGACAGGCGCCCAGCATCCTCTATGGACTAAGAGAAAAGGATTTACCGGTAGGTATTAAAATCCTATTTTCTCATACGTCCTAGAGGATGCTGGGGTCACCATAAGAACCATGGGGTTATACCAAAGCTCTAGAATGGGCGGGAGAGTGCAGATGACTCTGCAGCACCGATTGACCAAACTTGAGGTCATCATCGGCCAGGGTATCAAACTTGTAAAGCTTTGCAAAAGTGTTTGACCCCGACCAAGTAGCTGCTCGGCAAAGTTGTAACGCCGAGAAACCCCCGGGCAGCTGCCCAGTACGCGCCCACCTTTCTGGTAGAATGGGCCTTCACCGATTTCGGTAACGGCAATCCAGCCGTAGAATGAGCCTGCTGAATCGTAGCACAGATCCAGCGTGCAATAGTCTGCTTGGAAGCAGGAGCTCCAATCTTGTTGGGATCATACAGGACGAACAGAGCCTCCGTTTTCCTAACCTGAGCTGTCCTGGCAACATAGATTCTTAAAGCTCTGACCACATCGAGAGACTTCGACTCCACTAAAGCGTCAGTAGCCACAGGCACCACAATAGGTTGGTTCATGTGGAACGATGAAACCACCTTCGGCAGAAATTGTTGACGAGTCTGCTCTATCTTCATGGAAGATCAAATAAGGGCTCTTGTGAGACAAAGACGCTAACTCCGATACCCGCCTTGCGAATGCCAAGGCCAACAGCATGACCACTTTCCAAGTGACGAATTTCAACTCCACCTTCTGTAAAGGTTCAAACCAATGTGATTGAAGGAACTGCAACACCACGTTAAGATCCCATGGTGCCACTGGGGGCACAAATGGAGGTTGGATGTGCAACACGCCTTTCACGAAAGTCTGAACTTCTGGAAGGGAGGCCAATTGTTTTTGAAAGAAAACCGATAAGACTGAAATTTGAACTTTAATTGAGCCCAACTTTAATCCCGCATCCACACCTGCTTGTAGAAAATGGAGAAAACGTCCTAACTGAAATTCCTCCGCAGGAGCCTTCTTGGATTCACACCAAGACACATATTTTCTCCAAATACGGTGCTAATGTTTAGACGTTACCCCTTTCCTAGCCTGAATAAGTGTGGGAATGACTTCACTGGGAATACCCTTTCGAGCTAGGATCTGGCGTTCAACCGCCAAGCCGTCAAACGCAGCCGCGGTAAGTCTTGATAAACGCACGGCCCCTGCTGTAACAGATCCTCTTGTAGAGGAAGAGGCCATGGATCTCCAATTAGTAATTCCTGAAGATCTGGATACCAAGCCCTCCTTGGCCAGTCTGGAACAATGAGGATCGCCTGAACCTTTGTTCTTCTTATGATCTTTAGCACTTTTGGAATGAGAGGAAGCGGAGGGAATACATACACCGACTGAAACACCCACGGTGTCACTAGGGCGTCCCCTGCTATTGCTTGAGGGTCCCTCGACCTGGAACAATATCTCTGAAGTTTCTTGTTGAGACGAGACGCCATCATGTCTATTTGAGGAATTCCCCAAAGATCTGTCACTTCTGTGAAGACCTCTTGATGAAGACCCCACTCTCCTGGATGGAGAGCGTGTCTGCTGAGGAAGCCTGCTTCCCAGTTGTCCACTCCTGGAATGAAGACTGCTGACAGGGTGCTTGTATGTCTTTCCGCCCAGCGGAGTATCTTCGTGGCCTCTGCCATTGCCGCTCTGCTTTTTGTTCCGTCTTGGCGGTTTATGTACGCAACTGCTGTTATAATGTCCGACTGAATCAATACAGGCAGATTGCGAAGCAGACGTTACGCTTGAAGAAGGCCGTTGTAAATGGCCCTTAACTCCAGAACGTTTATGTGTAGACAAGCTTCCTGGCTTGACCATCTTCCCTGGAAGTTTTCCCCCTGTGTGACTGCCCCCCAGCCTCGGAGACTCGCATCCGTGGTTACTAGGATCCAGTCCTGGATCCCGAACCTGCGCCCCTCTAGGAGGTGAGAGTTGTGCAGCCACCACAGGAGTGAGATTCTGGTCTTGGAAGACAGGATTATTCTTTGGTGCATGTGCAGGTGGGATCCGGACCACTTGTCCAACAGGTCCCACTGAAACACTCTGGCATGGAATCTGCCAAACTGAATGGCCTCGTAGGCCGCCACCATTTCCCCCAGCAACCGAGTGCATTGATGGATTGACACTCTCGCTCGTTTCAGAATTTGTTTGACCAGGTTCTGGATTTCCAGAGCCTTTTCCACTGGAAGAAAAAATAAGAATTTACTTACCGATAATTCTATTTCTCGGAGTCCGTAGTGGATGCTGGGGTTCCTGAAAGGACCATGGGGAATAGCGGCTCCGCAGGAGACAGGGCACAAAAAGTAAAGCTTTAGGATCAGGTGGTGTGCACTGGCTCCTCCCCCTATGACCCTCCTCCAAGCCTCAGTTAGGTACTGTGCCCGGACGAGCGTACACAATAAGGAAGGATTTATGAATCCCGGGTAAGACTCATACCAGCCACACCAATCACACTGTACAACCTGTGATCTGAACCCAGTTAACAGTATGATAACAGCGGAGCCTCTGAAAAGATGGCTCACAACAATAATAACCCGATTTTTGTAACTATGTACAAGTAATGCAGATAATCCGCACTTGGGATGGGCACCCAGCATCCACTACGGACTCCGAGAAATAGAATTATCGGTAAGTAAATTCTTATTTTCTCTATCGTCCTAGTGGATGCTGGGGTTCCTGAAAGGACCATGGGGATTATACCAAAGCTCCCAAACGGGCGGGAGAGTGCGGATGACTCTGCAACACCGAATGAGAGAACTCCAGGTCCTCCTTAGCCAGGGTATCAAATTTGTAGGATTTTACAAACGTGTTTGCCCCTGACTAAATAGCCGCTCGGCAAAGTTGTAAAGCCGAGACCCCTCGGGCAGCCGCCCAAGATGAGCCCACCTTCCTTGTGGAATGGGCATTTACATATTTTGGCTGTGGCAGGCCTGCCACAGAATGTGCAAGCTGAATTGTATTACACATCCAACTAGCAAAAGTCTGCTTAAAAGCAAGAGCACCCAGTTTGTTGGGTGCATACAGGATAACAGCAAGTCAGTTTTCCTGACTCCAGCCGTCCTGGAACCTATATTTTCAGGGCCCTGACCACATCTAGCAACTTGGAGTCCTCCAAGTCCCTAGTAGGCGCAAGACACCACAATAAGCTGGTTCAGGTGAAACACTGACACCACCTTAGGGAGAGAACTGGGGACGAGTCCGCAGCTCTGCCCTGTCCGAATGGACAAACAGATATGGGCTTTTTTGAGAAAAAAACCACCAATTTGACACTCGCCTGGTCCAGGCCAGGTCCAAGAGCATGTTCACTTTTCATGTGAGATGCTTCAAATCCACAGATTTGACTGGTTTTAAACCAATGTGTTTTGAGGAATCCCAGAACTACGTTGAGATCCCACAGTGCCACTGGAGGCACAAAAGGGGTTGTATATGCAATACTCCCTTGACAAACTTCTGGACTTCAGGAACTGAAGCCACTTCTTTCTGGAAGAAAAATCGACAGGGCCGAAATTTGAACCTTAATGGACCCCAATTTGAGGCCCATAGACACTCCTGTTTGCAAGAAATGCAGGAATCGACCGAGTTGAAATTTCTTCGTGGGGCCTTCCTGGCCTCACACCACGCAACATGTTTTCGCCACATGTGGTGATAATGTTGTGCGGTCACCTCCTTTCTGGCTTTGACCAGGGTAGGAATGACCTCTTCCTGAATGCCTTTTCCCTTAGGATCCGGCGTTCCACCGCCATGCCGTCAAACGCAGCTGCGGTAAGTCTTGGAACAGACATGGTACTTGCTGAAACAAGTCCCTTCTTAGCGGCAGAGGCCATAAGTCCTCTGTGAGCATCTCTTGAAGTTCCGGGTACCAAGTCCTTCTTGGCCAATCCGGAGCCATGAGTATAGTTCTTACTCCTCTACGTCTTATAATTCTCAGTACCTTAGGTATGAAAAGCAGAGGATGGAACACATACACCGACTGGTACACCCACGGTGTTACCAGAACGTCCACAGCTATTGCCTGAGGGTCTCTTAACCTGGCGCAATACCTGTCCCGTTTTTTGTTCAGACGAGACGCCATCATGTCCACCTTTGGTAATTCCCAACGGTTTACAATTATGTGGAAAACTTCCCCATGAAGTTCCCACTCTGCCGGGTGGAGGTCGTGCCTACTGAGGAAGTCTGCTTCCCAGTTTCCATTCCCGGAATGAAACACTGCTGACAGTGCTATCACATGATTTTCCGCCCAGCGAAAAGTCCTTGCAGTTTTCCACTGCCCTCCTGCTTCTTGTGCCGCCCTGTCTATTTACGTGGGCGACTGCCGTGATGTTTTATCCCACTGGATCAATACCGACTGACCTTGAAGCAGAGGTCTTGCTAAGCTTAGAGCATTATAAATTTACCCTTAGCTATATTTATGTGGAGAAAAATCTCCAGACTTGATCACACTCCCTGGAAATTTTTTTTTTTCTTGTGTGACTGCTCCCCAGCCTCTCGGGCTGGCCTCCGTGGTCACCAACATCCAAAACTGAATGCCGAATCTGCGGCCCTCTAGAAGATGAGCACTCTGTAACCACCACAGGAGAGACACCCTTGTCCTTGGATATAGGGTTATCCGCTGATGCATCTGAAGATGCGATCCGGACCATTTGTCCAGCAGATCCCACTGAAAAGTTCTTGCATGAAATCTGCCGACTGGAATTGCTTCGAAGGAAGTCACCATTTTTTTTACCATGGCCCTTGTGCAATGATGCACTGATTTTAGGAGGTTCCTGACTAGCTCGGATAACTCCCTGGCTTTCTCTTCCGGGAGAAACACCTTTTTCTGGACTGTGTCCAGAATCATCCCTAAGCACAGGAGACTTGTTGTCGGGATCAGCTGCGATTTTGGAATCTTTAGAATCCACCCCTGCTGTTGTAACAGTATCCGAGATAGTGCTACTCCGACCTCCAACTGTTCCCTGGACTTTGCCCTTATCAGGAGATCGTCCAAGTAAGGGATAATTAAGACGCCCTTTCTTCGAAGAAGAACCATCATTTCGGCCATTACCTTGGTAAAGACCCGGGGTGCCGTAGACAATCCAAACGGCAGCATCTGAAACTGATAGTGACAGTTCTGTACCACGAACCTGAGGTACCCTTAGTGATAAGGGCAAATTTGGGACATGGAGGTAAGCATCCCTGATGTCTCGGGACACCAGATAGTCCCCTTCTTCCCGGTTCGTTATCACTGCTCTGAGTGACTCCATCTTGATTTGAACCTTTGTAAGTGTTCAAATTTTTTTAGATTTAGAATAGGTCTCACCTAGCCTTCTGGCTTCAGTACCACAATATAATGTGGAATAATACCCCTTTTCTTGTTGTAGGAGGGGTAATTTAATTATCACCTGCTGGGAATACAGCTCGTGAATTTTTTCCCATACTGCCTCCTTGTCGGAGGGAGACCTTGGTAAGCAGCCTTCAGGAGCCTGCGCAGGGGAAACGTCTCGACATTCCAAACTGTACCCCTGGGATACTACTTGTAGGATCCAGGGGTCCTGTACGGTCTCAGCGTCATGCTGAGAGCTTGTCAGAAGGGTTGGAACGCTTCTGTTCCTGGGAATGGGCTGCCTGCTGCAGTCTTCTTCCCTTTCCTCTATCCCTGGGCAGATATGACTCTTATAGGGACGAAAGGACTGAAGCTGAAAAGACGGTGTCTTTTTCTGCAGAGATGTGACTTAGGGTAAAAACGGTGGATTTTCCAGCAGTTGCCGTGGCCACCAGGTCCGATGGACCGACCCCAAATAACTCCTCTTCCTTTATACGGCAATACACCTTTGTGCCGTTTGGAATCTGCATCACCTGACCACTGTCGTGTCCATACACATCTTCTGGCAGATATGGACATCGCACTTACTCTTGATGCCAGAGTGCAAATATCCCTCTGTGCATCTCGCATATATAGAAATACATCCTTTAAATGCTCTATAGTCAATAAAATACTGTCCCTGTCAAGGGTATCAATATTTTTAGTCAGGGAATCCGACCAAGCCACCCCAGCTCTGCACATCCAGGCTGAGGCGATCGCTGGTCGCAGTATAACACCAGTATGTGTGTATATACTTTTTATGATATTTTTCCAGCCTCCTGTCAGCTGGCTCCTTGAGGACGGCCCTATCTATAGACGGTACCGCCACTTGTTCTGATAGGGTGGATAAGGCGCTCACACGCTTAAGGGGTGTTTCCCAACGCGCCCTAACTTCTGGCGGGAAAGGGTATACCGCCCATATTTTCTATCGGGGGGAACCCACGCATCATCACACACTTCATTTAAGTTATCTGATTCAGGAAAAACTACGGTAGTTTTTTCACATCCCACATAATACCCTCTTTTGTGGTACTTGTAGTATCAGAAATATGTAACACCTCCTTCATTGCCCTTAACGTGTGGCCCTAATAAGGAATACGTTTGTTTATTCACCGTCGACACTGGATTCAGTGTCCCTGTCTGTGTCTGTGTCGACCGACTAAAGTAAACGGGCGTTTTAAAACCCCTGACGGTGTTTTTGAGACGTCTGGACCGGTACTAATTGTTTGTCGGCCGTCTCATGTCGTCAACCGACCTTGGCGCGTGTTGACATTATCACGTAATTCCCTAAATAAGCCATCCATTTCGGTGTCGACTCCCTAGAGAGTGACATCACCATTACAGGCAATTGCTCCGCCTCCTCACCAACATCGTCCTCATACATGTCGACACACACGTACCGACACACAGCACACACACAGGGAATGCTCTGATAGAGGACAGGACCCACTAGCCCTTTGGAGAGACAGAGGGAGAGTTTGCCAGCACACACCAAAAACGCTATAATTATATAGGGACAACCTTATATAAGTGTTTTCCCTTATAGCATCTTTTTTATATATTTCTAACGCCAAATTAGTGCCCCCCTCTCTGTTTTAACCCTGTTTCTGTAGTGCAGTGCAGGGGAGAGCCTGGGAGCCTTCCCTCCAGCCTTTCTGTGAGGGAAAATGGCGCTGTGTGCTGAGGAGATAGGCCCCGCCCCTTTTTCGGCGGCCTCGTCTCCCGCTCTTAACGGATTCTGGCAGGGGTTAAATATCTCCATATAGCCCCCGGAGGCTATATGTGAGGTATTTTTAGCCAAAAAAGGTCTTCATTTGCCTCCCAGGGCGCCCCCCTCCCAGCGCCCTGCACCCTCAGTGACTGCCGTGTGAAGTGTGCTGAGAGGAAAATGGCGCACAGCTGCAGTGCTGTGCGCTACCTTAAGAATACTGAGGAGTCTTCTGCCGCCGATTCTGGACCTCTTCTCGTTTCAGCATCTGCAAGGGGGCCGGCGGCGAGGCTCCGGTGACCATCCAGGCTGTACCTGTGATCGTCCCTCTGGAGCTAATGTCCAGTAGCCAAGAAGCCAATCCATCCTGCACGCAGGTGAGTTCACTTCTTCTCCCCTAAGTCCCTCGTTGCAGTGATCCTGTTGCCAGCAGGACTCACTGTAAAATAAAAAACCTAAGCTAAACTTTTCTAAGCAGCTCTTTAGGAGAGCCACCTAGATTGCACCCTTCTCGGCCGGGCACAAAAATCTAACTGAGGCTTGGAGGAGGGTCATAGGGGGAGGAGCCAGTGCACACCACCTGATCCTAAAGCTTTACTTTTTGTGCCCTGTCTCCTGCGGAGCCGCTATTCCCCATGGTCCTTTCAGGAACCCCAGCATCCACTAGGACGATAGAGAAACTCTCTGTAATTCTGTGTCCAGAATCATTCCCAGAAACGACAGCCGTGTCGTCGGCACCAACTGTGATTTTGGCAAGTTTAGGAGCCAACCATGTTGTTGCAGAACCGTCAGGGAGAGCGTAACATTCTGCAGTAGCTGGTCCCTGGATCTCGCCTTTATCAGGAGATCGTCCAAGTACGGGATAATTGTGACTCCTTGCTTGCGCAGGAGAACCATAATTTCCGCCATGACTTTGGTGAAAACCCTCGGAGCCGTGGACAGACCAAACGGCAACGTCTGAAATTGGTAATGACAATCCTGAACTGCAAACCTCAGGTAAGCCTGATGAGTGTTATGCACACCAGTGCCAGCAGGAATGTACTGGTGTCTGAACGGTGAGGGATGCAAAACAAATGAACTCACAGACAGACTGGGGAATATGACATTACATACACAGAAGGTGATAGGGTAACAAAATAAACACAAAGTGAACAGAGAAGCCCAAAGGCTAAGAAACTGGGTGTCTCCCTAGTATTAGGAATGCTCAGATGGAAAGAAGCGAGATGTAGTGATTTAATACGTAGAGAACCCGAAATGCTGTTGCCAAGGGCAACAGCAAAACCCCAAAGGGTTACCAACGGGTGTGGCAGTAAACTCCTTGGTCAGAGATGGAATAATAGACACAAGGAGAGTCTCCACAATCCTAGTCCTCACTTGCAGTGCACTGGTTCAGCTTACTGCCACTAAACTGACACCTGAACACCTTGCACAGTGAGAAAGGATTTTGGCAGGCAAGTCTGAGAATACAGCCGCAAACTTGCTAGGTTCACAGAGTAGCAAAAGAACCCCAGCAGGTTAAACGACTGACTCCAGTCTTACTGCTAGGTCTGGATTGGCAGAGTGTAATACCAAATCCCAAGGCCTATTTGCAGTAAGCAACAAACAAATACAAAGTTTACACAGTACTAGCTAGTTTTCAGGAACTGACTAACCAACAAAGATTCAGCAGCATCTACCTAACCTGAGAAGAGGGTTTATATAGCAGGTGCTGTCCACGCCCCACTCAGACCTCACAGACTGTGAGCACAAAAACCAGCACCGGATCCCCTGCCGTGCACAGAGCCTGTAACCACTGCACAGCAAAAGACCCGAACCGGAGTATCAGCTACGCTCAGGTTACTCCGCTAGCACTTGTCTCCCGGTTGCCATGACGACGTGGCAGCACAGAGCAGGAGACCCTAACAATGAGGTAAGCCTGATGTGGGAACATGTAAATAGGCATCCTTTATGTCTACCGACACCATAAAATACCCTTCCTCCAGACTGGAGATCACTGCCCGGAGAGATTCCATCTTGAATTTGAATTTTCTTAGGTAGAAATTGAGGGATTTCAGGTTCAGGATTGGTCTGACTGAGCCGGGGGAACCCTGACAATGACCTGATTTTGACACAACTTTAGTATGGCGTCGCATACTACCTCCCTATCCGGAAGAGAAGCTGGTAAGGCCGATTTGAAAAATCGGCGAGGGGGAACGTCTTGAAACTCTAGTTTGTATCCATGGGACACTATTTCTACAACCCATGGGTCCAGTTCCGAACGAATCCAGAATTGACTGAAGAGTTTGAGACGTGCCCCCACCGGTGTGTACTCCGGCAGAGGAGCCCCAGCGTCATGCGGTGGATTTGGCAGAAGCCGGGGAGGACTTCTGTTCCTGGGAACCTGCCACGGCTGAAAGGACAGCATCTGATAGTGGTGTGTTTTATTTTGTTGTGCAGGAACATAAGGTAAAAATGATGACTTACCCGCGGTAGCCGTAGACACCAAATCAGCGAGGCCGTCACCAAACAAGACACCACCTTTGTATGGTAGAGACTCCATGTTTTTCTTAGAGTCAGCATCAGCATTCCATTGATGAATCCACAATGCTCTCCTAGCTAAGACCGCCATGGCATTGGCCTTTTATCCCAAAATGCCAATATCCCTCGCAGCTTCCTTTAGGTATGCTGCAGCGTCCCTGATATGACCTAGTGTCAAGAGAACGTTATCCCTATCTATGGTATCTATATCAGATGACAAGTTATCTTCCCACTTCTCAATAGCACTACTCACCCAGGCAGATGCAATGGCTGGCCTGAGCAGCGTACCTGTGGTGACATAAATGGATTCAGTGTAGTTTCCTGCCTACGATCCGCAGGATCCTTAAGGGCTGCCGTGTCAGGGGACGGAAGAGCCACCTGTTTGGACAGCCGTGAGAGAGCCTTGTCCACAATAGGGGGTGACTCCCACTTTTCCCTATCCCCAGAGGGAAACGGGTACGCCACCGGAATCCTTTTGGGAATCAGAAACTTTTTGTCAGGACTTTCCCAAACCTTTTCAAATAGAGTGTTCAGTTCATGAGAGGGATTACCTCAGGCTTCTTTCCGTTATACATACAGACCCTTTTGTCAGGAACAGTAGGGTCCTTTGATATATGTAATACATCTTTTATCACCATAATCATGTACCGAATGCTCTTTGCCAATTTCGGATCTAATCTGGCATCACTATAGTTGACATTGGAGTCAGAGTCCATGTCGGTATCCGTGTCTGCCAACTGGTCAAACGATTTTTTGTGTGACCCCGAAGGGGTCTGTACTTGCAACAACACATCCTCCACAGATTTCTTCCATGCCTAGTTCTGAGACTCAGATTTATCCAATCTCTTATTAATAAGAGCCACATTAGCATTCAAAGCATTCAACACATTTACCCAATCAGGAGTCGATGGTGCCGACAGGGTCACTCCCGCAGCCGTCTGTGTCCCTAACACAGTCTCCTCCTGGGAACAGCACTCCGCCTCAGACATGCCGACACACGTGTACTCAATACTCAGACACACTGGGCATATAGGGGACAGACCCACAGTAAAGTCTGTCAGACAGATACAGAGGGAGTTTGCCAGCTCACAACCTAGCGCTTCACCAACGGTTCTGAAACACTAAACAATGCCCCAGACCTGCAGCGCTTTTATAATAACTATATATTGCACCAAAATTACTGTGCTTCCCCCCCCCCCCCCCCGTTTTTCACCCTAATACTTATGCAGCAGTATGAGGAAGGACCAGCGTCTCTGCAGCCTGTGTAGAGAAAATGGCGCTGAGCTGTGTGAGCTGAGAGGACTAAGCTCCGCCCCCGCAATGGCGCGCTTCAGTCCCGCTTTTTTTAACTAAATATTTATACTGGCGGGGGTTAGGACCGTGCTTCTGCACCTATGTCCCCTGTTGCCAGTCTATTTAGAGGCTTATATGCTGCCCAGGGCGCCCCCCCCCCTGCACCCTGTAGTGCCGCTGTGTGTGGGAGCATGGCGCGTGGCGTGCGATACCTCATAATGCCGTCACTGAAGTCTTCTTTGCTTCTTCTACTCACCTGTCTTCTGACTTCTGGCTCTGTAAGGGGGGTGACTGCCGGCTCTGGGAGCGAGCATCTAGGCGTACTAGCGATCAAACCCTCAGGAGCTAATGGTATCCTGTAGCCAAGAAGCAGAGCCTTTAAACTCACTAGAAGTAGGTCATACTTCTCTCCCCTAAGTCCCACGAAGCAGGGAGACTGTTGCCAGCAGTTCTCCCTGAAAATAAAAAACCTAACATAAATCTTTTCCGAGAAACTCAGTAGAGCTCCTCAGCTCAGAGTGCATCCAGTCTGCCTGGGCACAATTCTAAACTGGAGTCTGGAGGAGGGGCATAGAGGGAGGAGCCAATTCACACCCCTTTCAAAGTCTTAAAGTGCCCATGTCTCCTGCGGATCCCGTCTATACCCCATGGTTCTTATTGTGACCCCAGCATCCTCTAGGACGTATGAGAAATTCTAATACTCAGTTAGTTTGTGTTGTGCTTTATAATGCCTGCGCAAGTCGGGATTACGGGTATGGCTCAACGTATCTACTTTCAAAAGTCTACAGTCATTAAGTCGACTATTATTATTATTATTATTATTGGTCGACATGCACTAGGTGGACAGGGTCAAACGGTCGACACATGAAATAGTTGACATGGCAATAGGTAGACCGTAAGAAAGGTCGACATGATCAAATGGTCGACAAATGAAAGGGTCGATATGAAAAAAGGTTGACACAAAAAAGGTCGACATGTTTTGGGCAAGGTTACGAATCCAATAGTAGTCCATGTGGTTGGTAATGTATGAAAAAGTTGATGAAAATGCTCAAAATAAACCCCCAAAACTGTCAATTATATGTGTGTAGACCATTTGCACCTGTCGACCATAAGCATGTCTACCTTTTACATGTCGACCTTTTGACCATGTCGGCCTACTGCTTGTCGACCATTAATGGTCAACTTAATGACTGCTCTCCCAGAGCCCAGAAAGAAAAAGTAGGGAAGCGTAATAATGTTTTGGAAAGAACATACAAGAGACGTAGAACAAGACAACACAGTTGGATTAGTCATAGCAGAATGTTGATGAGAAGCGCAGAAGGTATAGTATCTATATGGTGACCTGCAAAGAAACGTTTAGAGACTACAGGGGAGATATATCAAACCTTGGAGAGGGATAAAGTGCAACAAGATAAAGGGGTCAATTTACTAAGCCAAGGATGGAGATAAAGCACCAGCCAATCAGCTTCTAACTGCCATGTTACAGGCTGTGTTTGAAAAATGACAGTTAGGAGCTGATTGGCTGGTACTTTTTCTCCGTCCGCTTTATTTTCAGCCAAGGCTTAGTAAATAAACCCCAAAGTGCCAACCAATCAGCTCACAACTGTCATTTTTAAAACATGGCAGTTACGAGCTGATTGGCTAGTACTGTCATCTCTCTCCACTTTACGGGGTATATTTACTAAAGTGTGGATTTTTAGATGTGGATATGTTGCTCATGGCAACCAATCAAATTGTACTTATTTAACTAGCACCTTCCAGAAGATAATAGCTAGAATTTGATTGGTTGCTATGGGCAACATCTCCACTTCTAAAAAACCCGCCCTTCAGTAAATAAACCCCTCTCTCTCTTCAAGGATCCATACATTTCTCCCTGAGACCACTGACCATTTGCAATTCACTTTAAAATCCCATATTATCTCCACAGGCGGCATAAATAAATGACTTAGAGACAGGCTTCGCCTTGGCAGGCTTGTTATGCAATGTTTATATATACCATACAAATATTAGCCTGCTGCAGGGTGCGGCTATACAATTAGCACAACATTAACTGTTTGCAGTGAGGGCAGGGAGCAGAAAGTGACGTGAGAACAATGCAAGGGGCAGCCATGCAGCGAGTTTCTCACTAATTAAAAAAAATAAACAGTAAAATAAGATTTTAAACCTACCGGTAAATCTTTTTCTCCTAGTCCGTAGAGGATGCTGGGGACTCCGTAAGGACCATGGGGTATAGACGGGCTCCGAAGGAGACATGGGCACTCTAAATACTTTAGATGGGTGTGCACTGGCTCCTCCCTCTATGCCCCTCCTCCAGACCTCAGTTACAGAACTGTGCCCAGAGGAGACGGACAGTACGAGGAAAGGATTTTTGTTAATCTAAGGGCAAGATACATACCAGCCCACACCATCCACACCGTACAACTCGGAACATACGAACCAGTTAACAGTATGAAACAAAACAGCATCAGCTCGAGACTGATCAAAACTGTAACATAACCCTTATGTAAGCAATAACTATATACAAGTCTTGCAGAATTATGTCCGCACTGGGACGGGCGCCCAGCATCCTCTACGGACTAGGAGAAAAAGATTTACCGGTAGGTTTAAAATCTTATTTTCTCTTACGTCCTAGAGGATGCTGGGGACTCCGTAAGGACCATGGGGATTATACCAAAGCTCCAGACCGGGCGGGAGAGTGCGGATGACTCTGCAGCACCGATTGAGCAAACATAAGGTCCTCCTCAGCCAAGGTATCAAACTTGTAGAATTTACCAAAAGTGTTTGAACCCGACCAAGTCGCTGCTTGGCAAAGCTGTAATGCCGAGACGCCTCGGGCAGCCGCCCAAAAAGAGCCCACCTTCCTAGTGGAATGGGCCTTTTCTGAATTTGGTAACGGCAATCCAGCCGTAGAATGAGCCTGCTGAATCGTGTTACAGATCCAGCGAGCAATAGTCTGTTTAGAAGCAGGAGCGCCAAGCTTGTTGGCTGCATACAGGACAAATAGTGCCTCTGTTTTCCTAACCCGAGCCGTCCTGGCTACATAAATCTTTAAGGCCCTGACTAAATCAAGGGACTTCCAATCCTCCAAGTCACCCGTAGCCACAGGCACCACGATAGGTTGGTTCATATGAAAAGATGAAACCACCTTAGGCAAAAATTGAGGACGAGTCCTTAATTCTGCTCTATCCACATGGAAAATCAGATAGGGGCTCTTGTGAGACAAAGCCGCCAATTCGGACACCCGCCGTACAGATGCCAAGGCCAACAACATGACCACCTTCCAAGTGAGAAATTATAAATCCACCGTTTGAAGAGGCTCAAACCAATGAGATTTTAGGAACTGTAACACCACGTTAAGGTCCCATGGTGCCACTGGGGGCACAAAAGGAGGCTGGATGTGCAGCACTCCTTTACAAAAGTCTGGACTTCTGGGAGAGAAGCCAATTCCTTCTGAAAGAAAATTGATAGGGCCGAAATCTGTACCTTAATGGAGCCTAACTTTAGGCCCATATCCACTCCTGTCTGTAGAAAGTGGAGAAAACGGCCCAGATGGAAATCTTCCGTATGAGCATTCTTGGCTTCACACCAAGATACATTCTTCCTCCAGATGCGGTGATAATGTTTCGCCGTCACCTCCTTCCTAGCCTTAATCAGAGTAGGGATGACTTCCTCCGGAATACCTTTCCACGCTAGGATTTTGTGTTCAACCACCATGCCGTCAAACGTAACCGCGGTAAGTCTTGGAACACGCAGGGCCCCTGCTGCAATAGGTCTTTCCTGAGAGAAAGAGGCCACAGATCTTCTGTGAGCATTTCCTGAAGATCTGAATACCAGGCCCTTCGAGGCCAATCCGGAACAATGAGTATTGTCTGAAACTCTTTTTCGTCTTCTGATTCTCAGTATTTTTGAGATGAGCGGAAGAGGAGGGAACACATAGACAGACTGAAACACCCATGGTGTCACCAGGGCGTCCACCGCTACTGCCTGAGGGTCCCTTGACCTGGCACAATACCTCCGAAGCTTCTTGTTGAGGCATGACGCCATCATGTCTATTTGTGGAAGTCTCCACTGACTTGTTATCTCTGCAAAAACTTCTTGATGAAGTCCCCACTCTCCTGGATGGAGATAGTGTCTGCTGAGGAAGTCTGCTTCCCAGTTTCCACTCCCGGAATGAAGACTGCTGACAGAGCGCTTGCGTGATTTTCCGCGTAGCGAAGAATCCTGGTGGCTTCCGCCATTGCCACTCTGCTCCTTGTCCCGCCTTGGCGGTTTACATGAGCCACAGCTGTGACGTTGTCTGATTGAATCAGAACCGGTAGGTCGCGAAGAAGAGTCTCCGCTTGTCATAGGCCGTTGTATATGGCCCTCAATTCCAGTACGTTGATGTGTAGACAAGCCTCCTGGCTTGACCATAGTCCCTGAAAATTTCTTCCTTGTGTGACTGCTCCCCATCCTCTGAGGCTCGTGTCCGTGGTCACCAGAACCCAGTCTTGAATGCCGAACTTGCGACCTTCGAGAAGGTGAGCACTCTGCAGCCACCACAGAAGAGACACCCTGGCCCTGGGGGACAGGCTTATTTTCTGATGTATCTGTAGATGGGACCCCGACCACTTGTCCAGAAGGTCCCACCGAAACGTCCTCGCATGAAACCTGCCGAAGGGGATGGCCTCGTAGGTCGCCACCATTTTTCCCAGTACTCGAGTGCATTGATGGACTGACACTTTTTTCAGTTTTAACAGGTCTCTGACCATGTTCTGGAGTTCCTGGGCTTTTTCCATCAGGAGAAAAACCCTCTTTTGTTCCGTGTCCAGAATCATGCCTAAGAAAGATAGCCGAGTCGTTGGAATCAACTGTGACTTTGGTAGATTTAGAAT
Organism: Pseudophryne corroboree; assembly: GCF_028390025.1. Lineage (NCBI taxonomy): Eukaryota > Metazoa > Chordata > Amphibia > Anura > Myobatrachidae > Pseudophryne > Pseudophryne corroboree. Next base: position 93,414,417 of record NC_086446.1, read on the forward strand.
CCAGCCATGTTGCTGCAGCACTCTCAGGGAGAGTGACACGCTTTTCTGCAATTGATCTCTCGATCTCGCTTTTATCAGGAGATTGTCCAAGTATGGGATAATTGTGACTCCCTGCCTGCGCAGGAGCACCATCATTTCCGCCATTACCTTGGTGAAAATCCTCGGGGCCGTGGAAAGCCCAAACAGCAACGTCTGAAACTGGTAATGACAGTCCTGTACAGCGAATCTCAGGTATGCCTGATGAGGGGGATATATGGGGACATGAAGGTATGCATCCTTTATGTCTAGTGACACCATAAAATCCCCCCCCCTCAAGGCTGGAGATAACTGCCCGGAGCGATTCCATCTTGAATTTGAACTTTTTCAAGTACAGGTTTAGGGATTTTAGATTTAGAATGGGTCTGACCGAGCCATCCGGTTTCGGGACCACAAACAGGGTTCAATAGTACCCCTTCCCCTGTTGAACTAGGGGCACCTTGACAATCACTTGTTGTTGACAACGTTTTTGAATTGCAGCTAAAACTATCTCCCTTTCTGGGGGAGAAGCTGGTAAAGCCGATTTGAAAAATCGGCGAGGAGGCACATCTTCGAATTCCAGCTTGTAGCCTTGGGATACAATCTCCATCGCCCAAGGATCCACGTCTGACTGAACCCAGACCTGGCTGAAGAGTCGAAGACGTGCCCCCACCGGCGCGGACTCCCTCAGTGGAGCCCCAGCGTCATGCGGTGGATTTAGTAGAAGCCGGGGAGGACTTCTGCTCCTGGGAACTAGCCAAGGCAGGCATTCTTTTCCCTCTACCCTTACCTCTGGCGAGGAAGGAAGAGCCCCGACCTCTTCTGGACTTATGCGACCGAAAGGACTGCATCTGATATTGCGGTGTTTTCTTTTGCTGTGGGGGAACATAAGGTAAAAAGGTAGATTTACCAGCGGTAGCTGTGGAAACCAGGTCCTCGAGACCTTCCCCAAATAAAACCTCACCCTTGTAAGGCAAAACTTCCATATGTCTTTTTGATTCGGCATCACCCGTCCATTGAAGAGTGTCATAATTCAGAAGTAAAAGACCTCACATTTACAATAGTCGAACACATCAAACCCAGCTATAGGGGAGGTGATAGGGAATTGACACTTTCAAGGAGAGAATCCTTTTGGATTTTTACCTTAGACATCCTGTCACCAAGAGGTTTGAATGAGAACATACGCATTGTTTCCTTTTTCTAAAACTAATTGATATTCTGACTGTATTTTTGTTGCATAACATTTACTTGTGAAACTATAAGTGAGATCGAATATTTTTGCAATAGGAGCTAATAAAGATTATTCTTTGTTTTTTCAATTCTTCATTTTTTTCAATCAACGGTTAGAGGTAGGCACCCTTGGGTATATTGTCCACTCCGACAGCAGGGGTATTAATACTCTATTGTCATTTGTTATATATACAATGAACCCTGGAGGTTCTTTATGTGGACAAAAATAATATATTTATTGTTAGGTTAGTATATGTTCACATATTCACTGAAAATTAGTGATACGACCAGGGTGAGAAAAGGTTTTTAAACCTTAGTCATGGCTAGTTACTAACATTATAAGAGGTATTTAGATAGTTTCTCAATACATAATAGTTTCTCAATACATAGTCTGTGATTAATTACCTAGTAACATAGTTTAATCCCTTAGGGGCTTATAATTGTTTTATTAATTTAAAGATAAGTTTTTTTCACTAAATTCTTCCATGTTTAATACATGGTCATGCACTTTTTCAACGGTTCACGTTTTTCCTATTAGTTGCTTAGCAACACAATTCTTTCACTCAATTGTCGATGTCCAGCCCAGCGGGTGCCTAGCAACATAACATATTTACTTCTTAGTGATTGGATAGAACCATAGAGGTTCGTGCATTCATTACATGCCCTACGAGTTATACACTCCGGAAGCCGTGCGTGCGTTCCATAGGAATAAGCGCGCACACTCACACTGTCCCAAGAGCTAACATTCCGGAAACCGTGCGCCCCGCCGGGGGGAGCGCGCATGCGCGCTTTGTCCCGGCGTGACGCGTGCGTTCCATTCATGGGGGCCGTACGTCCCGCCAGGGGGGAGCGCGCGTGCGCGCTTTGTCCCAGCGTGACGTGTGCGTTACACTTACGGCAGGTGGAACGCAAACAGGAAGCGCGACCTCGTGCTTCTGGCGTTTGCTGGCGATAATCAGTGTTATCAGCCGCATTAAGCCTGACATGTCCACGCTTCCTTTTAAATAATTACTGAGTCAATTGGTTGCTACATTGTGATAATCAATATTCACAGGCATATATTAAAAATATGAGTGTTCTAAGTTATACCTGTGTGTGGCACACACAGCGGTTACTATTGTGAGTAACTAAGCAGTTCTTTTTGTAACACCGAACAGTTATATGCATTTATAAATTGTATCCATACTAATTAATACAGGAAGTGATGTAATGCCCTGGGACACATAAAAGGGGCAACCTGGGATCCCAGGCATTATCTCCTGTCCTGGATGCTGCAAACACACACTCAGTGGGTGCACTGAATCAATACCGCATTTAAGTAAGTATTTCTCTGAATATTTCAATCTCACTTATGGTTGGTGTTTGTATTGTCTTTTTGGGCATAAAGTTATTCTGATAGACAATTGTATAATTGTAATAAAGTTAATCTGACAGATAATTATATGGGTCTTTTGTAACACTGCCCAATGGTGCAATTTTATGAACTATGATTAAGTCTTCTAGTGCTAGAAAGAACACTGCTGTTTAGTTTTGATGTAATTGAGATTATGATTGCTATAAAATGCCAATCAATTTTAATTTGAAATTTACATAATACTGTTTAAATTGGTCTATTTATTGTTAATAAGATGATATTTCTATTATTTAAGGTGTTAAATCACTGGAGTGTTATCTTATACCACTGGTCCTGTATGCAATTCAATTTGTCAAGTTGTGGTATGTACACATCTTGTTGTTGGATATGTATCCATTGTTATAATATATTGATAAACCTTACGCAAGTGTCCTTCTATTACAGCCAGGAGGAGGTTTTCAGACATTCTCTTGGTTTTTATTCTGATTCTGGTTGCTGCCAGCCATTATGGATCTTCTATCCTTTTAAATGGTATGGTCAAGTCCAAAAATGTTTTCTTGTTTTCCACATATACATATATGCCCCATAACTAAGAGATATTTCCTTACTTTAGGTGTCGCATTGTCCAATAATTTTTTTAGAGCCACAGCCAGTCATTACTCTCATTTGTTCCAAATGAGAATTTTTTCGGGTTAGTATTAGCCACTCTGTGTATTTGTCTGCATGTTTATGGTCCTTATATATATATATATATATATATATATATATATATATATATATATAGCCCTATATATATATATGGCCCTATAGAAATTTAGCATTTATTACACTATTTCCCACCAGATCCACGAATTCCTGTGAGATCTATTTGAACTCCAGCAGATTATGCTTATACTATATTCCTAGTGGGATTTACTACATCCAAATACCTCTAGATCCGTATTGAATACCATAGCTCTAAGTGTCTCAGACATGGTTCTAAATAAAATGTATAATAAAGTATCTTCCAAATTAGATGGATATGCATCATATTGGATCCCAGTGAATTACGTTTACAATATAGAGCACATTCTTGAGGAATTCATTTTTAGTTTTAGGTAGGTACCAATTTCATATCAAATTTCATGATTGGAATCTACCTTCTTCCCTTTTTTTCCATCCCTAAACCTATTTCTTTATTTTTCACCCAGACATATTTTACCCCTGAAGAAGTCCGAGTGGACAAAACGCGTAGGGTTTATCAATTATTGTACACTATCGTTCTGCCTTAATTATTCCTCCAAGAGCTAAGGTGAGGGGGAACAGTTTGTAACACCTAGAGCATTTCGGTGTGTGTCCAAATAATTGTTTTGTCATTTCATCATGTCAATTTTATGATTATGGATTAAAAGAATATTTTATATAAATTTCTGTAACTAAACAGTATTTTTTTGTCGGGTGATTTCTTTGGTGAGAGGGTTTCTATACAGGCCCCAATCAGGAATCCCTAAGGGAAAATAAGAATTCAAGAGGATTCCTGTCCTTGAATCTGGAATTGATCAATGCTCAACCAGTTATAACGCTAGCGCACTCTGTATCTATTTGTTTTTGTCTCTATTTTTAAGATCCTACTAACAGGGGTTCTTTCAGTGGTGCTGCTGGAATTCAGCGCAGGAAGGGTATTTTTGTCTGTCTCTCTCTATATATATATATATATATATATATATATATATATATATATATATATATATAGAGAGAGAGAGACAGTCCCCCAATAAGGCCCTTTGGAGAGACAGAGAGAGAGTATGCCAGCACACACCCAGCGCCACCGGATACTGGAATAAAATCCCAGTGAGTACAGCGCTTTTATAAATATACTCACTGCGCCAAATAAATGTGCCCCCCCCCCCCTCTTTTTTTGCCCTCTGTATGTGTTCAGCAGGGAAGAGTCCGGGGAGCCAGCTTCTCTGCAGCGTGCTGTGGAAAAAATGGCGCTGGTTAGTGCTGAGGGATCAAGCTCCGCCCCCTCACCGGCGGGCTTCGATCCCGCTCAAATCTTTATACTGGCGGGGAATTTTGCCATATACTGCCTCCGCAGTATATATCTCTGCCAGTGTCCCTAAAAGGTTAATACTTGCTGCCCAGGGCGCCCCCCTGCGCCCTGCACCCATACAGAGCCGCCAGTGTGTGTGTGTTGGGAGCAATGGCGTGCAGCGTTACCGCTGCGCGTTACCTCATAGAAGATCCGAAGTCTTCTGCCGCCTTTGAAGTCTTCTTTCTTCTCATATTCACCCGGCTTCTATCTTCTGGCTCTGTGAGGAGGACGGTGGCGCAGCTCCGGGACGAACGGCGAGGGTGAGACCTGCGTTCCGACCCTCTGGAGCTAATGGTGTCCAGTAGCCTAAGAAGCAGAACCTATAATTTAAGTAGGTCTGCTTCTCTCCCCTCAGTCCCACGATGCAGGGAGCCTGTTGCCAGCAGTGCTCCCTGAAAATAAAAAACCTAACAAAAGTCTTTTACAGAGAAACTCAGTAGAGCTCCCCTGCAGTGCACCCAGTCTCCTCTGGGCACAGGATCTACTGCATAGTTTGCAGCCATCGATGGTTACTTGTCATACTGCCATCAATGGTAACTATCAATGGCAGCCACATCGATGGCCATCCCTACCACAAGCTGAACAACCTCTGTTCTGAGCTTAGCGGAACATTATTGATGCAATTTATCAATGGATGAGCCATCAATTTTCTGGGGCATATATATTAAAGAAAATTTGCAGGATATCCCTCAAAACACCCATTTTTGGGACCACATGCAGGACCCAATGCCCGGCAGCACTCACCGGATCACCGATCTCGGGCTCCTAGGACTGGTAAGTATGATTTTTTTTTTTTTTTTTTAAGGTGATCAGCTTGGGTGTCCATCGGACACACAGAGCTGATCACTAGAGCCCGGTCCCGCACAGCTATCTCTGCAGGAGGCAAAGAAAGCTGTGCAACTGGCTGCATATTGCAGTGCTGCCCTGTCATCACGCCAGCCTGAGCTGGCATTCATATCACAGGGCACACTGCAGTGTTTTTTTTAAATTTTGTTTGTTTTTGTAAATTCTGCCATATCGCATTTTCCATTATAAGTATGGGAAATGCAATGTGGGTTACTAAAAAAAGACAACTAAAGGGGTTGGAGCAGTTTTTCACGAAAACTGCTCCAAAAGCCCTTTAATACATTTGAGGGGTGGTCTCCAGTTTGCTGGCTGTCGGGATCCCGGCGCACAGTATACTGGTGCCGGAATCCCGACAGCCGGCATACCAACACTTTTTCTCCCTCTTGGGGCTCCACGACACCCCCCCCCCCCCCCAGAGGGAGAATAAATAGCGTGGCGCGCCACCGTGCTCGCAGCGAACCCGCAAGGGGCTCATTTGCACTCGTCACGCTGTCAGTATGCCAGCGGTCGGGATTCCGACGCCGGTATGCTGGTCGCCGGGAAGCCCGGCCGCCGGCATACCATACTACACCCCATTTGAGTGATGCTAAACTAATGTGAAAACACCCTTTTTCACATTATGTTAGTGAAAATAATATTAATAAATAGGCCCTAAAGAGAGAAAAAGCGAGAGTAAGGAAAACTGAGGTCTATCAACAGGAGGAGAGGCCATTCTCTGTCCTTCTCCAAATACTTAAGTAGCTCTGTCTAGAGTCACCATAGTTATCTAGTTATCGCTGTCTCTATTCTGAGTTAAGAGGAGCATTATTGATGCAATTTATCAATGGATGAGCCAGCAATTCTCTGGGGCATATATATTAAAGTTACAGTTAGGCTGAACCAAGCGCTGAGTGTGATGTGGCTGTGTGGTGCAATTAGTAACTATCGAACTAATAATAAAAAATAGAAAAATACCAATAAGATAAAATAATTAAATAATTGGAATAGAAATAAAAAAATAATAAATAATAATAATAATAATAATAATAATAATAATAAAATAAAAAATAATAATTGATAAGAAAACAAAAAAAAAAAAAGCAAGGGATGGGAAACAGACAAATGATAAAAGCATACAATGGGAGAAAAACAAATTCAAGAAAAAGTTTAAAAAAAAGTTTTTTAAAAGGTCAATTGACTGCATTGTTTACAGCCCATTCTACACTTTTATCTATTGTCTGTTTCTCATCCCTTGTTTTTACAAAAACAAAACATTTTATTATCTATTATTATTTTTAATTTTATTATTGTTTATTTCTATTCCAATTCTATTTTTATTTTTAATTTAATTTTTAATTTATTAGTTCAATGGTTAATAATTGCATCACACAGCCATAGCCATATCACACTCAGCGTTTGGTTCAGCCTTAAAACTGTAACTTACATATGACCCTTAAACCTCATTATCAAGCTGCTCTCATATCTAACTGGTGCAGCAAACTGTATCTTCTTTCCAGCATATATATTAAAGAAAATGTGCAGGATATCCCCAAAAACATAGATGGCATGGCATACCCATTTTTAAAATACAAGGTGCCAGGACACGGAGCATAACCACCCCCGACACAAGTCCTGCCCCATGTTTTGATTGGCTCACCATAGTTGGCAGCCATCAATGGTTACTTGTCATATTACCATCAATGGTAAACATTCATGGCAACTACACCGATGGCCATCCCTACCCCCAAACTGAACATTCTCTGTTCTGAGCTAAAATAAGCATTATTGATGCAATTTATCAATGGATGAGCCAGCAATTCTCTGGGGCATATATATTGAAGAAAATTTGCAGGATAACCCATTTTTGGGAGGTACCTGCAATATATTACGCATCCCTAGGATTTAACATGGACCTCAAGCAGCTGTCTCCGATACCTGACGCGGTTCCTCCATTTTAGATAGCAAAGCAGCCCCCATAGGTTTCTATAGGGGATGCTCTTTTGTCAGATTTGCCAAGAAAGATGATGCTAGTCTATAGTAGCCTATAAGCTACTATAAATACCATTGTCAGAGAGATTGATAACTACTTCTTACCAATCTGCTATAGCAGCAAAGAATCAGTAACTGCAGAAAAATGGAACCAAGATACGTATCAGGGGAATACAAACGATATGCCAGCGGATGAGATGCCGGCAATCATATGACCGACACCCCGATACAGAGAATCCCGAAAGGGATCGGGTATGTTTACGCTCTCCCTTCCCACACCCTGACTTTCCTCCCTACGCAGCCTAATCTTAACCCTCCCCCTGGGGGTGCCTCACCCTAACCCTCCCCGCAGCCTAACCCTTACCCTCCATTCCCCCGCTGCATAATCCTAATCCTCCCCGCAGCCTAACCCTCCATTCCCCACTGCATAATCCTAACCCTCCCCGGGGGCGCCTCACCCGGGATCCGGTCTGAAGATCGACACTGTCTAGGTCGACCACTAATGGTCAACAGTCATTAGGTCGACAGGGTTGGAAGGTCGACAGGGTTTCTAGGTCGACAAGTCAAAGGGTCGACATGAGTTTTTCAATTTTTTTTCCGTTTTTTTTGAACTTTTTCATACTTAACGATCCACGTGGACTACGATTGGAACGGTAATCTGCCCGAAGCATGGCAAGCGAAGTGAGCAATGCGAGGGGACACTGTGCACAAATTGGGGTTCCTGGTCACTCTACGAAGAAAACGACACCAAAAAAACAACAACAACTCATGTCGACCTTTTGACCTGTCGACCTAGCACATGTCGACCTAGAAACCCTGTCGACCTAGTGACTGTTGACCTATAGTGGTCGACCTAAACATTGTCAACCTAGACACTGTCGATCTAATGATCCACACCCCCTCAACCTAACCCTCCATTCCCCGCTGCATAACCCTAACCCTCCCCACAGCCTCACCCTAACCCTCCATTCCCCGCTGCATAATCCTAACCCTCCCCACAGCCTAACCCTAACCCTCCATTTCCCGCTGCATAACCCTAACCCTCCCCACAGCCTAACCCTAACCCTCCATTCCCCGCTGCATAACCCTAACCCTCCCCACAGCCTAACCCTAACCCTCCATTCCCCGCTGCATAACCCTAACCCTCCCCACAGCCTAACCCTAACCCTCCATTCCCCGCTGCATAACCCTAACCCTCCCCACAGCCTAACCCTAACCCTCCAGTCCCCGCTGCATAACCCTAACCCTCCCCACAGCATCACCCTAACCCTTCATTCCCCGCTGCATAACCCTAACCCTCCCCACAGCCTAACCCTAACCCTCCATTCCCCGCTGCATAACCCTAACCCTCCCCACAGCCTATCCCTAACCCTCCATTCCCCGCTGCATAATCCTAACCCTCACCGGGGGTGCCTAACCCTAAACCCTTTCGACTGCCGCAATCCCGAACAGATTCATATCAGGACCTGTCTCATGCGCATGTGCATGCTCAATAAAAAGCCTGGTATCTTCCCTCCCACTTTTTGTTTCTCATTGTTTTTATTTGTTGGAATTGTCTGTGGAGTTTCAGACTAAAACGGTAGTTTGATCATTTCTATTCTGCTCTGATAGTCTCCACATTATCATCTTTCATCTAGTAACTTTTGTGTTATTTACAACATGCTTTTGTTTTTTTACATTATGTACTTTTGATTCCTTTTGGAAATGTACCGCTTATTTCTTGTTAAAGTTTTTTCTTTGTCTTCTACCTTTACAAATAAAGAGATTAAAAAAATAAGAATTTACTTACCGATAATTCTATTTCTCGTAGTCCGTAGTGGATGCTGGGGACTCCGTAAGGACCATGGGGAATAGCGGCTCCGCAGGAGACTGGGCACATCTAAAGAAAGCTTTAGGACTATCTGGTGTGCACTGGCTCCTCTCCCTATGACCCTCCTCCAAGCCTCAGTTAGGATACTGTGCCCGGACGAGCGTACACAATAAGGAAGGATTTTGAATCCCGGGTAAGACTCATACCAGCCACACCAATCACACTGTACAACTTGTGATCTGAACCCAGTTAACAGCATGATAACAGAGGAGCCTCTAGAAAAGATGGCTCACTACAGCAATAACCCGATTTTTTGGTAACAATAACTATGTACCAGTATTGCAGACAATCCGCACTTGGGATGGGCGCCCAGCATCCACTACGGACTACGAGAAATAGAATTATCGGTAAGTAAATTCTTATTTTCTCTAACGTCCTAAGTGGATGCTGGGGACTCCGTAAGGACCATGGGTATTATACCAAAGCTCCCAAACGGGCGGGAGAGTGTGGATGACTCTGCAGCACCAATTGAGAGAACTCCAGGTCCTCCTCAGCCAGGGTATCAATTTTGTAGAATTTTACAAACGTAATTGCTCCTGACCAAGTAGCTGCTCGGCAAAGTTGTAAAGCCGAGACCCCTCGGGCAGCCGCCCAAGATGAGCCCACCTTCCTTGTGGAGTGGGCATTTACAGATTTTTGGCTGTGGCAGGCCTGCCACAGAATGTGCAAGCTGAATTGTACTACAAATCCAACGAGCAATAGTCTGCTTAGAAGCAGGAGCACCCAGCTTGTTGGGTGCATACAGGATAAACAGCGAGTCAGATTTTCTGACTCCAGCCGTCCTGGAAACATATATTTTCAGGGCCCTGACAACGTCTAGCAACTTGGAGTCCTCCAAGTCCCTAGTAGCCGCAGGCACCACAATAGGTTGGTTCAGGTGAAACGCTGAAACCACCTTAGGGAGAAACTGAGGACGAGTCCTCAATTCCGCCCTGTCCGAATGGAAAATCAGATAAGGGCTTTTACAGGATAAAGCCGCCAATTCTGACACGCGCCTGGCCCAGGCCAGGGCCAACAGCATGACCACTTTCCATGTGAGATATTTTAACTCCACAGATTTAAGTGGTTCAAACCAATGTGACTTTTGGAACCCAAAAAACTACATTGAGATCCCAAAGTGCCACTGGAGGCACAAAAGGAGGCTGTATATGCAGTACCCCTTTTACAAACGTCTGAACTTCAGGGACTGAAGCTAGTTCTTTTTGGAAGAAAATTGACAGGGCCGAAATTTGAACCTTAATGGACCCCAATTTCAGGCCCATAGACACTCCTGTTTGCAGGAAATGTAGGAATCGACCCAGTTGAATTTCCTCCGTCGGGCCTTACTGGCCTCGCACCACGCAACATATTTTCGCCAAATGCGGTGATAATGTTTTGCGGTTACATCCTTCCTAGCTTTGATCAGGATAGGGATGACTTCATCCGGAATGCCTTTTTTCCTTCAGGATCCGGCGTTCAACCGCCATGCCGTCAAACGCAGCCGCGGTAAGTCTTGGAACAGACAGGGTCCTTGTTGGAGCAGGTCCCTTCTTAGAGGTAGAGGCCACGGATCCTCCGTGAGCATCTCTTGAAGTTCCGGTTACCAAGTCCTTCTTGGCCAATCCGGAGCCACGAATATAGTGCTTACTCCTCTCCATCTTATCAATCTCAGTACCTTGGGTATGAGAGGCAGAGGAGGGAACACATACACTGACTGGTACACCCACGGTGTTACCAGAGCGTCTACAGCTATTGCCTGAGGGTCCCTTGACCTGGCGCAATACCTGTCGAGTTTTTCCCAACGGTTTATAATCATGTGGAAGACTTCTGGGTGAAGTCCCCACTCTCCCGGGTGGAGGTCGTGCTGAGGAAGTCTGCTTCCCAGTTGTCCACTCCCGGAATGAATACTGCTGACAGTGCTATCACATGATTTTCCGCCCAGCGAAGAATCCTTGCAGCTTCTGCCATTGCCCTCCTGCTTCTTGTGCCACCCTGTCTGTTTACGTGGGTGACTGCCGTGATGTTGTCCGACTGGATCAACACCGGCTGACCTTGAAGCAGAGGTCTTGCTAAGCTTAGAGCATTGTAAATGGCCCTTAGCTTCAGGATATTTATGTGAAGTGATGTCTCCAGGCTTGACCATAAGCCCTGGATATTCCTTCCCTGTGTGACTGCTCCCCAGCCTCGCAGGCTGGCATCCGTGGTCACCAGGACCCAGTCCTGAATGCCGAATCTGCGGCCCTCTAGAAGATGAGCACTCTGCAACCACCACAGGAGGGACACCCTTGTCCTTGGTGACAGGGTTATCCGCTGATGCATCTGAAGATGCGACCCGGACCATTTGTCCAGCAGGTCCCACTGGAAAGTTCTTGCGTGGAATCTGCCGAATGGGATTGCTTCGTAGGAAGCCACCATTTTACCCAGAACCCTTGTGCATTGATGCACTGAGACTTGGCTCGGTTTTAGGAGGTTCCTGACTAGCTCGGATAACTCCCTGTCTTTCCCCTCCGGGAGAAACACCTTTTTCTGGACTGTGTCCAGGATCATCCCTAGGAACCGAAGACAAGTCGTCGGAACCAGCTGCGATTTTGGAATATTGAGAATCCAATCGTGCTGCCGCAACACTACCTGAGATAGTGCTACACCGACCTCCAACTGTTCCCTGGATCTTACCCTTATCAGGGAATCGTCCAAGTAAGGGATAACTAAAATTCCCTTCCTTCGAAGGAATATCATCATTTCGGCCATTACCTTGGTAAAGACCCGGGGTGCCGTGGACCATCCATACGGCAGCGTCTGAACTGATAGTGACAGTTCTGTACCATAAACCTGAGGTACCCTTGGTGAGAAGGGTAAATTTTGACATGAAGGTAAGCATCCTTGATGTCCCGAGACATCATGTAGTCCCCTTCTTCCAGGTTCGCAATCACTGCTCTGAGTGACTCAATCTTGAATTTGAACCTCTGTATGTAAGTGTTCAAAGATTTTAGATTTAGAATCGGTCTCACCGAGCCGTCCGGCTTCGGTACCACAACAGTGTGGAATAATACCCCGTTCCCTGTTGCAGGAGGGGTACCTTGATTATCACCTGCTGGGAATACAGCTTGTGAATGGCTTCCAAAACTGTCTCCCTGTCAGAAGGAGACATCGGTAAAGCCGACTTTATGAAAACGGCGAGGGGGAGACGTCTCGAATTCTAATTTGTACCCCTGAGATATCACCTGAAGGATCCAGGGGTCTACTTGCGAGTGAGCCCACTGCGCGCTGAAATTCATTGAGACGGGCCCCCCACCGTGCCTGATTCTGCTTGTAAAGCCCCAGCGTCATACTGAGGGCTTGGCAGAGGCGGGAGAGGGTTTCTGTTCCTGGGAACTGGCTGATTTCTGCAGCCTTTTTCCTCTCCCTCTGTCACGGGGCAGAAATGAGGAACATTTTGCCCGCTTGTCCACGAAAAGACTGCGCCTGATAATACGGCGTCTTCTCATGTTGAGAGGCGACCTGGGGTACAAACGTGGATTTCCCAGCTGTTGCCGTGGCCACCAGGTCTGAAAGACCGACCCCAAATAACTCCTCCCCTTATTAAGGCAATACTTCCAAATGCCGTTTGGAATACGCATCACCTGACCACTGACGTGTCCATAACCCTCTACTGGTAGAAATGGACAACGCACTTAGACTTGATGCCAGTCGGCAAATATTCCGCTGTGCATCACGCATATATAGAAATGCATCTTTTAAATGCTCTATAGGCAAAAATATACTGTCCCTATCTAGGGTATCAATATTTTCAGTCAGGGAATCCGACCACGCCAACCCAGCACTGCACATCCAGGCTGAGGCGATTGCTGGTCGCAGTATAACACCAGTATGTGTGTAAATACATTTTAGGATACCCTCCTGCTTTCTATCAGCAGGATCCTTAAGGGCGGCCATCTCAGGTGAGGGTAGAGCCCTTACAAGCGTGTGAGCGCTTTATCCACCCTAGGGGGTGTTTCCCAACGCACCCTAACCTCTGGCGGGAAAGGATATAATGCCAATAACATTTTAGAAATTATCAGTTGTTATCGGGGGAAAACCACGCATCATCACACACCTCATTTAATTTCTCAGATTCAGGAAAACTACAGGTAGTTTTTCCTCACCGAACATAATACCCCTTTTTGGTGGTACTCGTATTATCAGAAATATGTAAAACATTTTTCATTGTCTCAATCATGTAACATAGAAACATAGAATTTGTCGGCAGATAAGAACCACTTGGCCCATCTAGTCTGCCCCTTATTTTTTTATATTATTTTTTATCACTAACCTTATTTGATCCTTATTTCTTTGTAAGGATATCCTTATGTCTATCCCATGCATGTTTAAATTGCTCTACTGTCTTAGCCTCTACCACCTCTGATGGGAGGCTATTCCACTTGTCCACTACCCTTTCTGTGAAATAAGTTTTCCGCAAATTTCCCCTGAACCTCCCCCCCTCCAGTCTCAGTGCATGTCCTCGTGTCCTATTGCTTCTCTTCATTTGGAGAATGTTTCCCTCCTGGACTTTGTTAAAACCCTTCATATATTTGAAAGTTTCTATCATGTCCCCCCTTTCCCTTCTCTGCTCCAAACTATACATATTGAGATTTCTTAGTCTTTCTGGGTATGTTTTGTGATGTAGGCCATGCACCATTTTAGTTGCCCTCCTTTGTACAGTTTCTAATGTATTAATATCCTTTTGAAGATATGGCCTCCAGAACTGAATACAGTATTCTAGATGAGGCCGTACTAATGACCTATACAGTGGCATTATTACTTCTTTCTTTCTGCTGCTGATTCCTCTCCCAATGCAGCCAAGCATCTGACTAGCCTTCCTCATTGCCTTGTTACATTGCTTACCTGCTTTTAAGTCATCTGAAATAGTGACTCCTAGATCCCTTTCCTCCTCATTAGTTTCCAGTATAGTGCCATTAATACTGTATTTAGCTTTAGGATTTTTGAGACCCAAGTGCATGATTTTGCATTTTTTGGCATTAAACTGTAATTGCCAGACTCTTGACCATTCCTCTAGTCTACCTAGATCCTCAATCATTTGTTTTACCCCACCTGGTGTGTCTACCCTGTTGCATACCTTTGTGTCATCTGCAAAAAGGCATACTTTCCCTTTAATGCCATTTGCAATGTCACCAATAAAGATATTAAAAAGCACTGGTCCAAGTACAGATCCCTGGGGTACTCCACTGGTAACATTTCCCTCCTGTGAATGCACTCCATTTACCACAACTCTCTGTTTTCTATCCTTCAACCAAGATCTTATCCATTCAATAATCCTAATATCCAATCCCAAACGTTCAAGTTTATTTAGCAGTCTGCGATGTGGAACTGTGTCAAAAGCCTTACTAAAGTCTAGATAAGCTATATCCATGGCTCCACCTTTATCCATCACTTTAGTCACACAATCAAAAAAGTCAATAAGATTTGTTTGACATGATCTCCCCCCAGTGAATCCATGCTGTTTGGGATCTCCCCCCAGTGAATCCATGCTGTTTGGGATCCAGTAAATTGCCGGATTTGAGATAATCTACAACTCTTTCTTTTAAGAGTGTTTCCATCAATTTCCCTAATACTGATGTAAGACTCACTGGTCTGTAGTTGTTTGCCTCTTCCTTGCTTCTACTTTTGTGCAGTGGGACTACGTTTGCTCTTTTCCAGTCCCCTGGAATTTCTCCTGTAGCTAATGACTGGTTGAATAATTCTGTCAATGGTGCTACCAGCACCTCTTTAAGTTCTTTTAATATCCTTGGATGTATCCCATCTGGCCCCATAGATTTGTCCACTTTCAGCTTTGAGAGTTCTGTTAGGACCTTCTCCTCTGTAAATGTACTTGTTTCATTTTCCTGAATATCCCTGCAACTTAACTGTGGCCCCTTCCCCTCTCTTTCAGTAGTAAATACTGAGCAAAAATAATCATTAAGATGATCTGCTATTAAATTGTCTCCTTCAACAAGACTCCCAGTGTCCGTCTTTAGTTTTATAATTCCGCCTTTTGTTTTTCTCTTTTCGCTTATGTAACGTGTGGCCCTACTGGAAGTCACATTTGTCTCTTCACCGTCGACACTGGAGTCAGTATCCGTGTCGGCGTCTATATCTGCCATCTGAGGTAACGGGCGCTTTAGAGCCCCTGACGGCCTATGAGACGTCTGGACAGGCACAAGCTGAGTAGCCGGCTGTCTCATGTCAACCACTGTCTTTTATACAGAGCTGACACTGTCACGTAATTCCTTCCAACAGTTCATCCACTCAGGTGTCGACCCCCTAGGGGGTGACATCACTATTACAGGCAATCTGCTCCGTCTCCACATCATTTTTCTCCTCATACATGTCGACACAAACGTACCGACATACAGCACACACACAGGCAATGCTCTGATAGAGGACAGGACCCCACTAGCCCTTTGGGGAGACAGAGGGAGAGTTTGCCAGCACACACCAAAGCGCTATATATATACAGGGATAACCTTATATAAGTGTTTTTCCCCTTATAGCTGCTGTATTGTTAATACTGCGCCTAATTAGTGCCCCCCTCTCTTTTTTAACCCTTTCTGTAGTGTAGTGACTGCAGGGGAGAGCCAGGGGAGCTTCCCTCCAACTGAGCTGTGAGGGAAAATGGCGCCAGTGTGCTGAGGAGATAGGCTCCGCCCCTTTTTCGCGGACTTTTCTCCTGCTTTTTTATGGATTCTGGCAGGGGTTAAAATTCATCCATATAGCCCTGGGGGCTATATGTGATGTATTTTCGCCAGCCAAGGTGTTTTTATTGCTGCTCAGGGCGCCCCCCCCCTAGCGCCCTGCACCCTCAGTGACTGAAGTGTGAAGTGTGCTGAGGAGCAATGGCGCACAGCTGCAGTGCTGTGCGCTACCTTGGTGAAGACAGGATGTCTTCTGCCGCCGATTTTCCGGACCTCTTCTGTCTTCTGGCTCTGTAAGGGGGCCGGCGGCGCGGCTCTGGGACCCATCCATGGCTGGGCCTGTGATCGTCCCTCTGGAGCTAATGTCCAGTAGCCTAAGAAGCCCAATCCACTCTGCACGCAGGTGAGTTCGCTTCTTCTCCCCTTAGTCCCTCGATGCAGTGAGCCTGTTGCCAGCAGGTCTCACTGAAAATAAAAAACCTAAACTAAAACTTTCACTAAGAAGCTCAGGAGAGCCCCTAGTGTGCACCCTTCTCGTTCGGGCACAGAGATCTAACTGAGGCTTGGAGGAGGGTCATAGGGAGAGGAGCCAGCGCACACCAGATAGTCCTAAAGCTTTCTTTAGATGTGCCCAGTCTCCTGCGGAGCCGCTATTCCCCATGGTCCTTACGGAGTCCCCAGCATCCACTTAGGACGTTAGAGAAATATATATATAAAAATAACAAGAAGGAGCCATACAGAGACCTCCTATTGCAGCAGTGGCTGATAGCGAGATTGCCAGGCTGAACATCTGTGATAAATTCTGGCGATAACTCCAAGTGAGAAGCAATGAGACTACAATCCAGAGACTTAGGGGTTTATTCATTAATCAGTGAAAAGAGTGGTGAAGTGAGCCAGTGGAGAAGTTGCCCATGGCAACCAATCATTGTTGAGGTAACATACTGTATATAAAGTGCACTCTATAAAATTATACGTAGCAGCTGATTGGTTGCCATGGGCAACTTCTCCACTGGCTCACTTCTCAACTGTTTTCACTGCTTCTGTCATGACTGTGGTGTTTGTGAACCCGGCGTGTATGTGAAGTCCGTGCGGGTAACTGGAGGACTATGTCTACATTTGACTGGTCTGTGGAATCAGTGAGATTGTGTAGTAAGAAGCAATCCCTGACCAGGGGGTCGAACCCGGGCCTCGGCAGAGGAAGCCGTATCCTGACCACTGGATCACCAGGGACTTGGTGTTGATTGAAGGATGGTGACTGTATTGATGAGAATGAACTGGATATACTGTCACAGGTGTTTGTGTACTCAAGGTTACTATGAAATAGGTTCTCTGGAGTTGCGCAGAACTGGGAGGAGAGCTGAAGACGTTGAACCGGACTGGCTACCGGTGAAACTGAGAACCGGGCTGGTCACCGGTGAGACTGAGAACCGGGCTGGTCACCGGTGAGACTGAAAACCGGGCTGGTCACCGGTATAGCTGGAATGCAACTGTAAGTATGTAACAATGACTGTGGCTGTGACTTTAAAGACAAGGCTGAAGATGAACTGGAGACTGCAGCTGTGTCTTTAAGACGAGGCTGAAGAATACTGCGGCTGCGTCTTTAAGACGAGACTGAAGAATACTGCGGCTGCGTCTTTAAGACGAGACTGAAGAATACTGCGGCTGCGTCTTTAAGACGAGACTGATGAATACCGCGGCTGTGTCTTTAAGACGAGACTGATGAATACTGCGACTGTGTCTTTAAGACGAGACTGATGAATACTGCGACTGTGTCTTTAAGACGAGACTGATGAATACTGCGGCTGTGTCTTTAAGACGAGACTGATGAATACTGCGGCTGTGTCTTTAAGACGAGACTGATGAATACTGCGGCTGTGTCTTTAAGACGAGACTGATGAATACTGCGGCTTTAAGACGAGACTGAATAATACTGCGGCTTCAAGACGAGACTGAAGAACACTGCGGCTGTGGCTTTAAGATGAGACTGAAGAATACTGCAGCTGTGGCTTTAAGACGAGACTGAATAATTCTGCGGCTGTGGCTTTAAGTCGAGACTGAAGAATACTGCGGCTGTGGCTTTAAGACGGGACTGAAGAATACTGCGGCTGTGGCTTTAAGACGAGGACTGAAGAATACTGCGGCTGTGGCTTTAAGACGAGACTGACGAATACTGCGGCTGTGGCTTTAAGACGAGACTGAAGAATACCGCAGCTGTGTCTTTAAGACAAGACTGATACTGGATATAACTGGTAACAACTGTAATCCAGACTGGATAGCAAAAGAGCAAAGTTTCACAGGAACCAAAGTAAAAGTGTTACCTCTTAGGGAGCTCAGCTTCTAAGACACAAGGAACTGGCCGCTTCTGTAACACAAGTCTCTTTACTTATACTTCCTGGTCCTTGGTGATTGGTGACCGGAGTCAGGTGATTCAGAGAGTCTCAGGCTGGCACAGGATTGGATAGCTCCAGGTCAGGTGATCAGACCCTGTCATGTCAGTACTCCAGGTTAGGCTCTGATGTGGAGTGAGGCCTAGCAGGCCGAAAAAACACTGAAGCCTGAACTTCTACAAATGAACAGAGGATGCTGACTTTTAGGCCTAACTCCAGAATGAACACAGTGAAGAATCAAAATGCTGCACACAGCTGATCACTGATCACTCAGGGGAATTTCTACTCAGGTGGCTAATCAAGGTAAGCAAACACAGACTTGCAGTCTTCCTGCTGAGCTGAACAAATGCAAGCCACAGGATACGCTGAGGTAAGCCCCAGAATATGAAAAATACAGTCAGGATCGTGACAGGTTCATGAATAGTCCCCTAAGGGTAAAATGTAATAGCCTGCAAGAAGCAGTTTGTGTAGGACTTTGGGGGTTATTCAGGTCGCATTGTTTATCGATGCGACCGCAATAACTCCGTTGGCAGTGCTGGGATAGGACCTGTACGTGCGCTAGCAGCAAATGTGATTTGATGGCATTGGCTGACTCCGCCTCTGCCTTCAGCCTCAGACATTTCGTTCTAGTGTATGGGGCCTTTTAGTCAACATAATATAGTTCCCCTAATCCGCAGACTGATACGGAAAGCTGGTCAACTGGAGGCTGATGTACGGACACCTGGAAGAGGCAGTCCGGCCTATGTGCCTGCCATACATGTGCCTCTGGGATGGGTATGTGTTACTGCTGCTGGGGATCCTGGCGGTCAGCATACCGACCGCGGGCGGCGGAATGCCGGCGGGAGGGGGGGGCAAGCGCAACAAGCCCCTTGCGTGCTCGGTGGCGCTCACCACAGGTTCTATTCCCACTCTATGAATCTTGGGATTTAGAGGGGGACGGGATGTAGCCGTCGGTAATGTGACTGGCAGTTTCCTGACCGCTGGTCACATAACTACATCCCGTGCCTCTCACATGAGGACAAAACTAAAATTACTGCTAAAAAAAAAACGCCTCAACGAAATAATGAATTGAAATATACAAATGGTAATTCCAAGAGAACAGGTTTCTGAAAGACTGCGCTCGCCGAAATACTATGTGTAGTAATGTAACAAAGAGATAAAACAAAAAAGAGACGGCTGCGCTGTATGTCAGAAATACTGTGAAGAGAGAGCCAACGTATGAAGAATACAGTATTTATTTAGTAAATAATAAAGGGTAAAATGTTATAGCAAGATAAATGCCAATAAAAGAAAAACACACTAAAATTGTCTCATGGTGTCTAAAAGTCTCTTAAACTAATGCTCAGCTGCAGCTATATCTTGGAAATAGAGTCCATATTACACAAATACCAGTAGATGCTGCTGGATATATAAATAATGATGAATGGGTGCAATGAGTATAGTCCCGAATCATATAATGACTGAGCGTCACCAAATGCAAGTCGGATGTCAGTACCTCTCTGGTGGGCTGGTCAAAAGCCGGGCGTCCCTGGCCGAGTATCCTGCAATGCCCACAATTGCTATGCAGCGGAGAGGAGATGCAGAGGCCGTGTGCGGACAGGCTGGCTGGAGCGGCGTGATTGTGGAAGCCGCTGGTGACGATGAAACAGACAGAAGCGTACCCGTCTGTTCAAATTGCACCAAGAGAGACACCTGAGCAAGGTGTGTATAGAGGCGGATCCTGACGCGTTTAGTCACGCTCACCGTCACCAGCGGCTTCCACAATCACGCCGCTCCAGCCAGCCTCTCCGCACACGGCTTCTGCATCTCCTCTCCGCTGCATAGCAATTGTGGGCATTGCAGGATACTCGGCCAGGGACGCCCGGCTTTTGACCAGCCCACCAGAGAGGTACTGACATCCGACTTGCATTTGGTGACGCTCAGTCATTATATGATTCGGGACTATACTCATTGCACCCATTCATCATTATTTATATATCCAGCAGCATCTACTGGTATTTGTGTAATATGGACTCTATTTCCAAGATATAGCTGCAGCTTAGCATTAGTTTAAGAGACTTTTAGACACCATGAGACAATTTGTGTGTTTTTCTTTTATTGGCATTTATCTTGCTATAACATTTTACCCTTTATTATTTACTAAATAAATACTGTATTCTTCATACGTTGGCTCTCTCTTCACAATATTTCTGACATACAGCGCAGCCGTCTCTTTTTTGTTTTATCTCTCACACGAGGACTCTGCTGTGCTCTTTCCAGGAGAGAATAGGAGGGCTTGAGGAGTTGCACAATATATGTGCCTCGGGGAAGTTATAGGGCTCCACTCACATTTGATATCCATAGGGGTCACAGTATTGGTAGTTCCCACACTGCCCACTACTACACCAAGGGTGGTTCCCAAAATAATAATCAATTCAAAATGATCATTACTGATCACCAAAAGAAGCTCAATTATCAGATCACCTAAATAAGGACCTTATACTGTATGTGGCCCATACCTGTGTCTTTCAATGAAATGAAATAAAGTAAACCTACAGAGAACAGAAGGGTCTCACCTTCAATGTCAGCTTTATAGTAGACTAGTTACCAGCCCGTCAAAATGGCGGAACATAAAAGTAATGTCAGCACTTGAATTCCCCCCATAGAAGTGAGGAGCAGCGTTAGACTTTTATTTGATAGGAATTCATCATAGATGCCAATGTCCTATCACCCATACAGTTACAGGTACTTGTATTAGATCACTATTCCCTTATGACATTCCCCAAGTAACTTGCCTCCTTCTCCTCGTTCAGTAGATAACCTCTTGCCGCCTATATTCTCTTCTTCCCAACATCTTTACATATGATTACCCCTAGTAAAGGGGGTTTTACACACAACCCCTAAATTGGGGTCCTCCTCCGGCTAATACTGACATTTCCTGAATTTAGCATTGCCCTGCGAGAGTCTCTAATGGCTAGTCGTTGTAATGACCCGGGCATTGATTGACCCCCACAGATGACCAGAAATTGATCAGAGGACCAGGGCACTCTACCGATTTCTGGCCAGCCAGCATTCATAGTGGGATCTCGTCCTCTTCTGTGGGGCAGAGAACATTATAGAGAGCAGATGTGTCTGCTTACTGTGCTTATCAGGGAAAACGTCCCCCATAGTACTGATGTGAGGAGGGGCTTAGGAAAAATGACAGCTAAATTTTGATATATGTAGAAACTTTTTTAAAAGGACAATGTCAGGCTTTACTCAACTAGTCAATGCTCCCAGGAAATATACACCAGGCTTAAAGCCTTCTCCTTTCGCAGGTATGAGGGGGAGTGACATGGGGGAAGGGTCTTCCTTCCCTTTCCGCATGTATGGAGGTTAACATGGGGGAGGGGTGTGCTCCTAAAAGCACACCGTACCACGACACTCACAGGACAGATCAGAAAGGGGAGGAGATAACTAAGGGGAGGAGGAGGAGACAGTTGAGATGAGGGGCAGAGTCGGACAGTGTATGCAGCAGCCCCTCACTAGAGCAAAACAGCTATGGAAATAACACAAAGGAAAGAACACAGAGACTTAAAACTATGGGACCGATTCAGACCTGTTCGCTGTGGTGCGAAATTGCACAGTCACCGATTATCGAATGACTGTGCACGCGTATGCACCGCAATGCACATGTGCGTCGCCAAACAGTGACAGGATGGTGTGTGACGTCAGCTCCGGCCCCGATCAGCCTGATTTCTTGGCACTGGAGGAGTAAGTATTGAGTTACGCACAGACTGCACAGAATGGGAAAAACATTGGATGTGTGATGCAAACGGTTTTGCAGCTGTCCGCTGGTGAGAATTTTCGCACAGTGTACACATTCGATCGCACATTTGCACAGGGCAAATTTTCACTCCCCCTGGGCAGCGACTATCTGATCGCAGGACAGCGTAATTTGCAGCACAGCAATCAGGTCTGAATTAGGCCCTATATGTACAAAGTGGTAGCTTTTAAAATTGCTGCATCTTGGCGGCTATAGGGGGGAAATATTAAAGCTGCACTAACAGTAAAGGGGGGCACACACTAAGTGATTTTTGCTTAATTTCTAAGAAACCTGACTAGATTGCTTAGAAAAGAGGCATACATGGCTCCGTGTGTATGCCCCATAGTGATAGCGATGCGCTGCCCCGTGCGGCGCTATCGCTGACACTAGATTGGTCTGCATGCAGGCACAATCTAGTCAGGTCGCTCACTTCGCCGCTTTGTGAAGTGAGTGTTCCCCCCGTCCTCCCACATCGTGCTGTGTGCTGAGCGGGGGGTGAGATGTGTGCCGAACAGTCTGTGATAAATCGCTCAGCACACGTCTCCACATGTGTACCCCCTTAAGTGTAAAGCCCACCGCACTGACTGGGGTGAAACGGATATGCTTGTACCTCCATCCCGGAACTTTTAAGAATGACTTTGCTTTATCTTTTTGACTTTTCCTTCAATGTTTTTTTTTAGCCACATATTTAAAGTGGTTTCTTTTCATTCCCTTCTGAGAGGGCACAAAGTTGCTCTCTGGACACCTACTGTATATCACAGGCACAGAGATGTCCTGGATAAAAGATATGGCTGCAGAAGGAAGCTAGACAGATTTAGACTGTAAGCTCATATTAGTATGGACATCTATTTTATTATCATTTATTATTTATATGGTGCCGCCAGTCGTACGTAGTGCCTTACAGGGAAAATTACTATGGTATGAATAAACAACACAGTATAAAAAGCTTCAGACAAACAATACACAGAAAACCCCCCAAATGAGATTATACTAAGGGAGTGACAGTTATTCACAGCAGGACTCAATGCACTATGAGTACCCTTGAAGGGCAGACAGAGAGTAGTGCGAGGGCAAGGTAATGGGGGGGCCTGTACATGAGAGATATCAGTCTTGCAATGTATAGCTGTGATATAAGGTATTCGTTTGGATGGTCGACCATGTTATGGTCGACAGTCATTAGGTCGACATTGACATGGTCGACATGGACACATGGTCGACACGTGAAAGGTCGACACGTGAAAAGTTCGACATGAGTTCTTCACATATTTTTTCTTTTGGGGAACTTTTCCATACTTTACGATCCACGTGCACTACGATTGGGAACGGTAACCTGTGCCAAGCGCAGCAGTAGCGGAGCGAGGCACCTTGCACAAAGCATGGCGAGCGAAGCGGTGCACTAGTTGGGGTTCCCCGTCACTTTACGCAGAAAACGACACCCAAAAAAGTAAAAAAACTCATGTCAACCGTTTCATACGTCGACCTTTCATGTGTCGACTATTTGTCCATGTCGACCATGCCAATGTCGACCAATAGTGGTCGACCTAATGACTGTCGACCATTCAAACCGGTACCGTGATATAAGGGCACATCGCAACCAGTGACATCACTGGCTTTTCCTTACACCCCATAGAGGTGTGCAGGCAAATTAGCAATGTTGAGCTACTATAATAAAGCTTACCATGCCATCCCTTTAAACCATGGATTACACAGGTTCTGTGGCTGATTACAACCAAGGAAAATGTAGGCTTGAAGTCAGCCAGCCCCAGAACCTGTGTAATTCATGAGTGTCCCGGTTTAAAGGGATAGTATGATAAGCCTAACCATAATCAGCGTAAATGTGCGTAGACGAATTGCTGGAATCAATTCCCCCCATCAGTCATTTCTTACTGTTTATACAACCACTTTCACATAATATAAAGTGTTACGTAATAGGATGAGCTATTAAAAATAATGGGTCAAATCAATTATAATAAAGCAATGTATTTATTAACATTACCATAAGACATGAACAAACGGATAGAGCAGTCTGACAGTGGAAATATCCTTAGGTGAGTGGAGAGAAGGAGGCTTGCCGATTAAATATGTCCCTTTCACAATGGACAATTAAGCTGAAATATTGCTGGGTCGACACGGTCGCAGTGTGAAACGGGTATGTTAGAATTTCCCAGGTAGACTGACCCGGTATTTCATCCCGGGAATAAAGCAGGGTTATTTCCAGGTTGAAGTGCAGTGTGAACGGGTTGCCGGGTCGATGACACCTGGGACCCGTTCACACTACAGGGAGTGGCGGTACTATAGGGACAGACGGCGCTTGGAGATGATCTGATCTCCAGCCGCCGCCTCCGCACACGTCACCAACCGGGCAATATACTGGGTTAGTGCCGCCAGTCTAAAAGGGGTCTCAAGCGGGTAACACCCGGGAAGGACCCGTGTACAAGTCCAGGGTGTGACCCGCTTATTGCTATGTGAAAGCGGTATTAGTGTTTCAATCACAAATTGGAAATGCGACACATTTACATAAATAACTAAATAAATGTAATCCATTCTATTAAACAGCGGAAGATGTATAAAGGTTGGAGGCACAGGTATTCCTATACGACCCCCCCCTCCAACACCCCCCGCTTGCATTATAAGACAGCAGGATTATTAAATGCTTATCAGCATCCGCTGCAGTAAAGCCCACATGGCCGGCTTATGTACTTTTCCTACGTCAGGTGCTGCGCAATGACAGGCTGCAAGTTTTTATTACAAAAAAAAAAAAAAATGACACAAGTACAAAAAGTTTTCAACGTCATATTATTTGCCGGCAGTTCTGTAATCTGGTCTCTGTGAGCTTTTTGTAAAATATCCTCTAAAGTGTCTTTAAACTACTGTCAGTAGGACAGGACAAGGAGAACTTGGCCAATAAGCCATCCTGCCAATTCTGAAGCACTTTCAGTCCTACTGGGAGAAAAGTGCTCAATAAATATTATTATTATTATTTTTATTATTAATATATTATTTGAATGCACTCATGATGAACATGGCTAATGCACCACCCAGCCCTCAGCTGCTAAATACTAATAATATGAATACAAATGAGTAATGAACCCTGTAGTATGTGAGCTGCTGCCAGCATCCTGCAGCTCAGCCAGCCAGTTGCACAGTTGAAGGATGCTGCAGCAGGTCAGGCAGCAGGCTACCTGCGGGATCCTATGCATCACCTATACAGTACGTGTAGGCCTCTCCCATCATCCCTGCTCCCATTGTAAGCTGCAGCTCCCAGCACACTCTGTCCAGGCCTCCCCCTCCCCAGACCCAGGCAGTGGTATGGCGGCCTCCGTACCCTCACCTACCTGCCGGGCGCCGCTCCCCGCCTCCGGCACTCCCCCCTCTCCTCTGCCCTGCTGCCCGGGACCGGACACTATCCCGAAGGAAACGGGAGGCTCCCTCTGCGCATGCGATGGGGACCACACACAGGCAGCCGGGGAGGGAGCCCACTGCGCAGGCTTCGCGAATCCGCCTGTTACCACGGCAACCAGGATGCTTGATGTGACGTCGCCGAAAAGATACGCGGCGGCCATGATTAAGCCGGGAACGTGTCCTGGGGAGTGTGTGTCGTGAGCCAAGCAGGGGGGAGTGAGGGGATTTATACCCAAAGAGCCCAAACACACTCATTTGTGAATGTGTGTGTTTTAGATAGATAGATACGTATATGCAACACATTTTTTTTAAACATGTCGACTTTTTCCTGTGTTGACCTTTTCCATGTCAACCTTTTTTGGGTGTCAACCTTGTGTCTGTCGACATTTTGGGGTCAATCTAGACACTGCTAACCTTTTCCTTGGACAGCCATGTAATAATATAATAATATATAATGAACAATTTGCACCTGTAAAATTGTGTGTGCTGGAGGTGAATTAAAAATTGAAGCTTTTATGCAAAAAATAGGAAAATGGGTTCTTTACTTAGTTAAATGGTAAACATAATTGGTAGAAGAAAAAATGGGGGGGGGGGGGGGGGGGATAGAGAAGGGAGGTGGGGGATAGGGTATGCAAAGCATACCTCCCAACATGACCCTCTCCAGGAGGGACAGAATGTTCTACTCCTGGACTTCCCTCTTTTTTTATGATTGCCCTCACCTGTGCTGAAGCACCTTTCTTATCCATTAACCTGGTCAATACAGGTGCTGGCAATCACAAATTAAGAGAGAAGTCCAGAAGCAGAGCATTGTGTCCCTCCTGGAGAGGGTCATGTTGGGAGGTATGTGCAAAGGTTGGATAGAAAAAAAATATTATTAAAAATTCAATAAAGGTAATGGTTCAACCTGCGGGTAATGTATGGAGAAGTCTCTTTCTACCACCATGTCTCTGTGTAGAGTCAGATGTACAGATGTGTCCACTTACATCTTTGCTTTTTTACAAATTTGGCACAACATGAAAAACACGGCTCAGCTGTTCTTCACGAGTAGCGAGTGGATGAATTTTAAAATTTTTGTTTGCCATAATAGAATATGTATAAAGTAACATATTAAAGAAGAAAATTCAGAAAAATCACAAGGCATGGCTAAATCTCTGAATCTATGTCATTCAAAACTGTGCCATACATGGCGGGATATAGCAAAGCTGTATGTGGACACATCTGTAAGTGTACTAAGTAAGGGTGTGTACACACGGTGAGATAAATCTGTGAGATTTTGACTATATAGTCAAAATCTT
Organism: Pseudophryne corroboree; assembly: GCF_028390025.1. Taxonomy (NCBI): domain Eukaryota; kingdom Metazoa; phylum Chordata; class Amphibia; order Anura; family Myobatrachidae; genus Pseudophryne; species Pseudophryne corroboree. The sequence goes on from NC_086446.1 coordinate 93,441,289, forward strand.
ATGAAAAGTTAGTGCATATCTCATGGTGCTAGGCAGCTTGAGATACAGATTCGATCCTGATGCGCACTCCCGTGGGGTCGGTATTGTAAGGCTAGATAGACTGTGCAGGCAAGTCAATCTTGACTATCTAGTGTACAATCTAGTGCAAAGTATAGTCAAAATTGGCACTAAGGGTGTGTACACACGGTGAGATTCGGACTTATCCGATTCTCACTGTGCGACGGGGGGCCGGGTCGGCACTTAGCCAGTATCGCAAGCACATAATGAGTGTGCTTGCGATCCTGGTTCTGTGCGATTTTGGCTAAGTGTCAATCCTGACTATCTCTTCTATAGAGATAGTCAGGATTGACTTGCCTGCACAGCCTATTTTTTCAGCCGATGCCGACCGCGCGGGGCCGCGCATCGGCATCGGATCGGGATCGCAAGGTGACTGTCACCTTGCGATCTGCACTATCTTTTCTTCCGATTCTGACTATATAGTCAGAATCGGAAGAAAATATCTTACCGTGTGTACACACCTTTAGTCAAAATTGTACATAGACAAAATCTCAAGCACAGATAGTCAAAATCTGTACTATCTGTGCTCTGGGGGAGTTCAAGGGAAATCACATAGTCAAAATCGAACATAGCAGAAACTAAAGACAGCATCGGTATTAAGATGTTTCAGGTTAACGGAGTTAAAAGGAAAGGTCCCTCTCATTTTCGGGGTACCCCTAAGCAGGTCTAGACTGGGGGATTTTGCAGCCATGGTAGGTATGAGAACTCCGGACACGCTGTCTACACCAGCGCCTAGGCTGATCGGGATGCCACGTTGGTACAGGCGCCCTCACGATCCCTAACGCTCCCGGTAGTCAGTCCAGTCTTAGGTGCGGAGGGATGTGTACTAGCTTCAAGCTCTGAATAGGACTTTCCGCCATGCGCAGCCCTCAAACCTTTACGGAATCTTACCTTATCCTCACTGCTGTGTCCCTGCGTCTGCCCGCTGATCTTCTTCTCGTAACTTCTCCGGCTACCGCTACCCGCTGGGTTCTTCCTGGTCCGTGATCCTGGTCACGTGACCGTGCACTCACATGATTGCAATTCCGTGCATGCAATGTCATTCCACACTGATGTTGTTTTAAGTGGGGCCCAGAAGTGTAGAGTTGAGGCTTGAAATAATGTTTGCACTCCTTGTCTGTTTATCTGGTTGACAACCATAACCGGGGATATCATGCCAGTAACAGAAAAGAGCAATTGGCTTTTTAGGAGCTGTGCGGGGCAGATGTATTAAGCCTGGAGAAGTGATAAAGCAGTGATAAGTGGAATGTGGTAACGCACCAGCAAATCATTACAGATTTGAAAAATGACAGGAGCTGATTGGCTGGTACGTTATCACCTTCCACTTATCACTGCTTTATCCCTTCTCCAGGCTTAATACTAGAGATGAGCGGGTTCGGTTTCTCTGAATCCGAACCCGCACGAACTTCATGTTTTTTTCACGGGTCCGAGCAGACTCGGATCTTCCCGCCTTGCTCGGTTAACCCGAGCGCGCCCGAACGTCATCATGACGCTGTCGGATTCTCGCGAGACTCGGATTCTATATAAGGAGCCGCGCGTCGCCGCCATTTTCACACGTGCATTGAGATTGATAGGGAGAGGACGTGGCTGGCGTCCTCTCCATTTAGATTAGGGTTGAGAGAGAGAGAGAGAGATTGACCTGAGGCTGTGATACTGTAGAAGAGAGTGCAGAGTTTAGTGACTGACGACCATAGTGACCACCAGACAGTGCAGTTGTTTGTTTTATTTAATATATCCGTTCTCTGCCTGAAAAAAACGATACACACAGTGACTCAGTCACATACCATATCTGTGTGCACTGCTCAGCCCAGTGTGCTGCATCAATGTATATATATATCTGACTGTGCTCAGCTCACACAGCTTATAATTGTGGGGGAGACTGGGGAGCACTGCAGTGCCAGTTATAGGTTATAGCAGGAGCCAGGAGTACATAATATTATATTAAAATTAAACAGTGCACACTTTTGCTGCAGGAGTGCCACTGCCAGTGTGACTAGTGACCAGTGACCTGACCACCAGTATATATAATATTAGTAGTATACTATCTCTTTATCAACCAGTCTATATTAGTAGCAGACACAGTACAGTGCGGTAGTTCACGGCTGTGGCTACCTCTGTGTCGGCACTCGGCAGCCCGTCCATAATTGTATATACCACCTAACCGTGTTTTTTTTTTCTTTCTTTATAGTCATACTAGTTACGAGTATACTATCTCTTTATCAACCAGTCTATATTAGCAGCAGACACAGTACAGTGCGGTAGTTCACGGCTGTGGCTACCTCTGTGTCGGCACTCGGCAGCCCGTCCATAATTGTATATACCACCTAACCGTGGTTTCTCTAACGTCCTAGTGGATGCTGGGACTCCGTCAGGACCATGGGGAATAGCGGGCTCCGCAGGAGACAGGGCACATCTAAATAAAGCTTTTAGGATCACATGGTGCGTACTGGCTCCTCCCCCTATGACCCTCCTCCAAGCCTCAGTTAGGTTTTTGTGCCCGTCCGAGAAGGGTGCAATCTAGGTGGCTCTCCTAAAGAGCTGCTTAGAAAAAGTTTTTTTTAGGTTTAAATCTCAGTGAATCCTGCTGGCAACAGGATCACTGCATCGAGGGACTTAGGGGAGAGATTTCCAACTCACCTGCGTGCAGGATGGATTGGAGTCTTAGGCTACTGGACACTTAGCTCCAGAGGGAGTCGGAACACAGGTCCTCCTGGGGTTCGTCCCGGAGCCGCGCCGCCGATCCCCCTTACAGACGCTGAAGACGGAGGTCCGGAAAGCAGGCGGCAGAAGACTCCTCAGTCTTCATGAAGGTAGCGCACAGCACTGCAGCTGTGCGCCATTGTTGCTACACGTCTCACTGATTCAGTCACGGAGGGAGCAGGGCGCTGCTGGGGGCGCCCTGGGCAGCAATATTAAATACCTTTAGTGGCAAAATAAATACATCACATATAGCCATTAAGGCTATATGTATGTATTTAACCCAGGCCAGTTTTCTTAAAACCCGGGAGAAAAGCCCGCCGGAAAAGGGGCGGAGCTTATTCTCCTCAGCACTCAGCGCCATTTTCCTGCTCAGCTCCGCTGGTGAGGAAGGCTCCCAGGACTCTCCCCTGCACTGCACTACAGAAACAGGGTAACAAAGAGAAGGGGGGCATAATTTGGCGATATTGATATATTAAAAGCGCTTATATCAAAAACAACACCTTCTAGGGTTGTTTATATACATTTATAGCGCTTTTGGTGTGTGCTGGCAAACTCTCCCTCTGTCTCCCCAAAGGGCTAAGAGGGTCCTGTCTTCGATTAGAGCATTCCCTGTGTGGCTGCTGTGTGTCGGTACGTGTGTGTCGACATGTATGAGGACGATGTTGGTGTGGAGGCAGAGCAATTGCCGGTAATGGTGATGTCACCCCCTAGGGAGTCGACACCGGAATGGATGGCTTTAGTTATGGAATTACGTGATAATGTTAGCACATTACAAAAGTCAGTTGACGAAATGAGACGGCCGGAAAACCAGTTAGTACCGGCTCAGGCGTCTCAGACACCGTCAGGGGCTGTAAAACGTCCCTTACCTCAGTCAGTCGACACGGGTACCGACACAGATGAATCTAGTGTCGACGGTGAAGAAACAAACGTATTTTCCAATAGGGCCACACGTTATATGATCACGGCAATGAAGGAGGCTTTGCAGATCTCTGATACTGCTGGTACCTCAAAAAGGGGTATTATGTGGGGGGTGAAAAAACTACCTGTAGCTTTTCCAGAATCAGAGGAATTGAATGACGTGTGTGACGAAGCGTGGGTTAACCCAGATAGAAAACTGCTAATTTCCAAGAAGTTATTGGCATTATACCCTTTCCCACCAGAGGTTAGGGCGCGCTGGGAAACACCCCCTAGGGTGGATAAGGCGCTCACACGTTTATCAAAGCAAGTGGCGTTGCCGTCTCCTGATACGGCCGCCCTCAAGGATCCAGCAGATAGGAGGCTGGAAACTACACTGAAGAGTATATACACACATACTGGTGTTATACTGCGACCGGCAGTAGCCTCAGCCTGGATGTGCAGTGCTGGGGTAGTGTGGTTGGATTCTCTGACTGAAAATATTGATACCCTGGATAGGGACAGTATTTTATTGACTCTAGAGCAATTAAAGGATGCTTTTCTTTATATGCGAGATGCTCAGAGGGATATTTGTACTCTAGCATCAAGAGTAAGCGCGATGTCCATATCTGCCAGAAGAAGTTTATGGACGCGACAGTGGTCAGGTGATGCGGATTCCAAAAGGCATATGGAAGTATTGCCATATAAAGGAGAGGAATTATTTGGGGTCGGTCTTTCGGACCTGGTGGCCACGGCAACTGCCGGCAAATCCACTTTTTTACCTCAGACCCCCTCCCAACAGAAAAAGACACCGTCTTTTCAGCCGCAGTCCTTTCGCTCCTATAAAAACAAGCGACCAAAAGGACAGTCTTATCTGCCGCGAGGCAGAGGAAAGGGTAAGAGAGGGCAGCAAGCAGCCCCTGCCCAGGACCAGAAGCCCGCCCCGGGTTCTACAAAGCCATCAGCATGACGCTGGGGCTTTACAAGCGGACTCAGGAGCGGTGGGGGGTCGACTCAAGATTTTCAGCAATCAGTGGGCTCGCTCACAAGTGGACCCGTGGATCCTGCAGATAATATCTCAGGGTTACATGTTGGAGTTCGAAAGGTCTCCCCCTCGCCGGTTCCTAAAGTCTGCTTTACCAACGTCTCCCTCAGAAAGGACGTCGGTTTTGGAAGCCATTCACAAGCTGTATTCTCAGCAGGTGATAGTCAAGGTACCCCTCCTACAACAGGGAAAGGGGTATTATTCCACACTATTTGTGGTACCGAAGCCGGACGGTTCGGTAAGACCTATTCTAAACCTGAAATCCTTGAACCTGTACATACAGAAATTCAAGTTCAAGATGGAGTCACTCAGAGCAGTGATAGCGAATCTGGAAGAAGGGGACTTCATGGTGTCCCTGGACATAAAAGATGCTTATCTGCATGTCCCAATTTACCCCTCACACCAAGGGTATCTCAGGTTCGTGATACAAGACTGTCATTATCAGTTTCAAACGCTGCCGTTTGGTTTGTCCACGGCCCCTCGGGTCTTTACCAAGGTAATGACCGAAATGATGGTTCTTCTACGAAGAAAAGGCGTATTAATTATCCCTTACTTGGACGATCTCCTGATAAGGGCAAAGTCCAGAGAACAGCTGGAAGTCGGTGTAGCACTAACCCAGGTAGTGCTTCAGCAACACGGGTGGATTCTGAATCTTCCAAAATCTCAATTGACCCCGACAACTCGTCTGCTGTTCCTGGGAATGATTCTGGACACGGTTCAGAAAAAGGTGTTTCTCCCGGAGGAGAAAGCAAGGGAGTTATCCGAACTTGTCAGGAACCTCCTAAAACCAGGAACTGTGTCAGTACATCAATGCACAAGAGTCCTGGGAAAGATGGTGGCTTCTTACGAAGCGATTCCATTCGGCAGATTCCATGCACGGACATTTCAGTGGGATCTGCTGGACAAATGGTCCGGATCGCATCTGCACATGCATCAGCGGATAACACTGTCACCAAGAACAAGGTTGTCTCTCCTGTGGTGGTTGCAGAGTGCCCATCTGTTAGAGGGCCGCAGATTCGGCATACAGGACTGGGTCCTGGTGACTACGGATGCCAGCCTACGAGGCTGGGGAGCAGTTACACAGGGAAGAAACTTCCAGGGCGTGTGGTCAAACCTGGAGACGTCCCTTCACATAAATATACTGGAGCTAAGAGCGATCTACAATGCTCTAAGCCTGGCAAAATCGCTGCTTCAGGGTCAGCCGGTGTTGATCCAGTCGGACAACATCACGGCAGTCGCCCACGTAAACCGACAAGGCGGCACGAGAAGCAGAAGAGCAATGACAGAAGCTGCAAGGATTCTGCGCTGGGCGGAGAATCATGTCATAGCACTGTCAGCAGTGTTCATCCCGGGAGTGGACAACTGGGAAGCAGACTTCCTCAGCAGACACGACCTTCACCCGGGAGAGTGGGGACTTCATCCAGAAGTCTTCCACATGATTGTGAACCGTTGGGAAAGACCAAAGGTGGACATGATGGCGTCTCGCCTCAACAAAAAATTGGGCAGATATTGCGCCAGGTCAAGAGACCCTCAGGCAATAGCTGTGGACGCTCTGGTAACACCGTGGGTGTACCAGTCAGTGTATGTGTTCCCTCCTCTGCCTCTCATACCAAAGGTACTGAGAATTATACGGAAAAGAGGAGTAAGAACAATACTGGTGGCTCCGGACTGGCCAAGAAGAACTTGGTATCCGGAACTTCAAGAGATGCTCACGGAGGATCCATGGCCTCTACCTCTAAGAAGGGATCTGCTTCAGCAGGGACCTTGTATGTTCCAAGACTTACCGCGTCTGCGTTTGACGGCATGGCGGTTGAACGCCGGATTCTAAAAGAAAAGGGCATTCCAGAGGAAGTTATTCCTACCTTGATTAAGGCTAGAAAGGAAGTGACTGTACAACATTATCACCGCATTTGGCGAAAATATGTTGCGTGGTGTGAGGCCAAGAAGGCTCCAAAGGAAGAATTTCAATTGGGTCGATTCTTACATTTCCTGCAAGCAGGATTGTCTATGGGCCTAAAATTGGGGTCCATTAAAGTTCAAATTTCGGCCTTATCAATCTTCTTCCAGAAGGAATTGGCATCAGTGCCTGAAGTACAAACTTTTGTCAAAGGTGTACTACATATACAACCCCCAATAGTGCCTCCAGTGGCACCGTGGGATTTGAACGTAGTTTTGAATTTTCTCAAATCTCATTGGTTTGAGCCTCTAAAATCGGTAGATTTAAAATACCTTACATGGAAGGTAACCATGCTATTGGCCCTGGCTTCAGCCAGGAGAGTTTCAGAGTTGGCGGCTTTATCATACAAAAGCCCATATCTGATTTTCCATTCGGACAGGGCAGAACTGCGGACACGTCCTCATTTTCTCCCTAAGGTGGTTTCGGCTTTTCACTTGAACCAGCCTATTGTGGTGCCTGCGGCTACTAGCGACTTGGAGGACTCCAAGTTACTGGACGTTGTCAGAGCATTAAAAATATATATTTCAAGGACAGCTGGAGTCAGAAAATCTGACTCGTTGTTTATATTGTATGCACCCAACAAGATGGGTGCTCCTGCGTCTAAACAGACGATTGCACGTTGGATCTGTAGCACAATCCAACTTGCACATTCTGTGGCAGGCCTGCCACAGCCTAAATCTGTAAAGGCCCACTCCACAAGGAAAGTGGGCTCATCTTGGGCGGCTGCCCGAGGGGTCTCGGCATTACAACTTTGCCGAGCAGCTACGTGGTCAGGGGAGAACACGTTTGTAAAATTTTACAAATTTGATACTCTGGCTAAGGAGGACCTGGAGTTCTCTCATTCGGTGCTGCAGAGTCATCCGCACTCTCCCGCCCGTTTGGGAGCTTTGGTATAATCCCCATGGTCCTGACGGAGTCCCAGCATCCACTAGGACGTTAGAGAAAATAAGAATTTACTTACCGATAATTCTATTTCTCATAGTCCGTAGTGGATGCTGGGCGCCCATCCCAAGTGCGGATTGTCTGCAATACTTGTACATAGTTATTGTTACAAAGATCGGGTTATTACTATTGTTGTGAGCCATCTTTTCAGAGGCTACTTCGTTTTTTGTTATCATACTGTTAACTGGGTTCAGATCACAAGTTGTACGGTGTGATTGGTGTGGCTGGTATGAGTCTTACCCGGGATTCAAGATCCTTCCTTATTGTGTACGCTCGTCCGGGCACAGTACCTAACTGAGGCTTGGAGGAGGGTCATAGGGGGAGGAGCCAGTACGCACCATGTGATCCTAAAAGCTTTATTTAGATGTGCCCTGTCTCCTGCGGAGCCCGCTATTCCCCATGGTCCTGACGGAGTCCCAGCATCCACTACGGACTATGAGAAATAGAATTATCGGTAAGTAAATTCTTATTTTTTTTTTCTTTATTTATACATACATACTAGTTACGAGTATACTATCTCTTTATCAACCAGTCTATATTAGCAGCAGACACAGTACAGTGCGGTAGTTCACGGCTGTGGCTACCTCTGTGTCGGCACTCGGCAGCCCGTCCATAATTGTATATACCACCTAACCGTGGTTTTTTTTTCTTTCTTTATACATACATACTAGTTACGAGTATACTATCTCTTTATCAACCAGTCTATATATTAGCAGCAGACACAGTACAGTGCGGTAGTTCACGGCTGTGGCTACCTCTGTGTCGGCACTCGGCAGCCCGTCCATAATTGTATATACCACCTAACCGTGTTTTTTTTTTCTTTCTTTATACATACATACTAGTTACGAGTATACTATCTCTTTATCACCCAGTCTATATATTAGCAGCAGACACAGTACAGTGCGGTAGTTCACGGCTGTGGCTACCTCTGTGTCGGCACTCGGCAGCCCGTCCATAATTGTATATACCACCTAACCGTGGTTTTTTTTTCTTTCTTTATACATACATACTAGTTACGAGTATACTATCTCTTTATCAACCAGTCTATATATTAGCAGCAGACACAGTACAGTGCGGTAGTTCACGGCTGTGGCTACCTCTGTGTCGGCACTCGGCAGCCCGTCCATAATTGTATATACCACCTAACCGTGGTTTTTTTTTCTTTCTTTATACATACATACTAGTTACGAGTATACTATCTCTTTATCAACCAGTCTATATTAGCAGCAGACACAGTACAGTGCGGTAGTTCACGGCTGTGGCTACCTCTGTGTCGGCACTCGGCAGCCCGTCCATAATTGTATATACCACCTAACCGTGGTTTTTTTTTCTTTCTTTATACATACATACTAGTTACGAGTATACTATCTCTTTATCAACCAGTCTATATATTAGCAGCAGACACAGTACAGTGCGGTAGTTCACGGCTGTGGCTACCTCTGTGTCGGCACTCGGCAGCCCGTCCATAATTGTATATACCACCTAACCGTGGTTTTTTTTTCTTCTTTATACATACATACTACTACGACATCTCTTTATCAACCAGTCTATATTAGCAGCAGACACAGTACAGTACGGTAGTTCACGGCTGTGGCTACCTCTGTGTCTGCACTCGGCAGGCAGTCCATAATTGTATACTAGTATCCATCTCCATTGTTTACCTGAGGTGCCTTTTAGTTGTGCCTATTAAAATATGGAGAACAAAAATGTTGAGGTTCCAAAATTAGGGAAAGATCAAGATCCACTTCCACCTCGTGCTGAAGCTGCTGCCACTAGTCATGGCCGAGACGATGAAATGCCAGCAACGTCGTCTGCCAAGGCCGATGCCCAATGTCATAGTACAGAGCATGTCAAATCCAAAACACCAAATATCAGAAAAAAAAGGACTCCAAAACCTAAAATAAAATTGTCGGAGGAGAAGCGTAAACTTGCCAATATGCCATTTACGACACGGAGTGGCAAGGAACGGCTGAGGCACTGGCCTATGTTCATGGCTAGTGGTTCAGCTTCACATGAGGATGGAAGCACTCAGCCTCTCGCTAGAAAAATGAAAAGAATCAAGCTGGCAAAAGCAGCACAGCAAAGAACTGTGCATTCTTCGAAATCCCAAATCCACAAGGAGAGTCCAATTGTGTCGGTTGCGATGCCTGACCTTCCCAACACTGGACGTGAAGAGCATGCGCCTTCCACCATTTGCACGCCCCCTGCAAGTGCTGGAAGGAGCACCCGCAGTCCAATTCCTGATAGTCAGATTGAAGATGTCAGTGTTGAAGTACACCAGGATGAGGAGGATATTGGTGTTGCTGGCGCTGGGGAGGAAATTGACCAGGAGGATTCTGATGGTGAGGTGGTTTGTTTAAGTCAGGCACCCGGGGAGACACCTGTTGTCCGTGGGAGGAATATGGCCGTTGACATGCCAGGTGAAAATACCAAAAAAATCAGCTCTTCGGTGTGGAGGTATTTCACCAGAAATGCGGACAACAGGTGTCAAGCCGTGTGTTCCCTTTGTCAAGCTGTAATAAGTAGGGGTAAGGACGTTAACCACCTCGGAACATCCTCCCTTATACGTCACCTGCAGCGCATTCATAATAAGTCAGTGACAAGTTCAAAAACTTTGGGTGACAGCGGAAGCAGTCCACTGACCAGTAAATCCCTTCCTCTTGTAACCAAGCTCACGCAAACCACCCCACCAACTCCCTCAGTGTCAATTTCCTCCTTCCCCAGGAATGCCAATAGTCCTGCAGGCCATGTCACTGGCAATTCTGACGAGTCCTCTCCTGCCTGGGATTCCTCCGATGCATCCTTGCGTGTAACGCCTACTGCTGCTGGCGCTGCTGTTGTTGCCGCTGGGAGTCGATGGTCATCCCAGAGGGGAAGTCGTAAGCCCACTTGTACTACTTCCAGTAAGCAATTGACTGTTCAACAGTCCTTTGCGAGGAAGATGAAATATCACAGCAGTCATCCTACTGCAAAGCGGATAACTGAGGCCTTGGCATCCTGGGTGGTGAGAAACGTGGTTCCGGTATCCATCATTACTGCAGAGCCAACTAGAGACTTGTTGGAGGTACTGTGTCCCCGGTACCAAATACCATCTAGGTTCCATTTCTCTAGGCAGGCGATACCGAAAATGTACACAGACCTCAGAAAAAGAGTCACCAGTGTCCTAAAAAATGCAGCTGTACCCAATGTCCACTTAACCACGGACATGTGGACAAGTGGAGCAGGGTAGGGTCAGGACTATATGACTGTGACAGCCCACTGGGTAGATGTATGGACTCCCGCCGCAAGAACAGCAGCGGCGGCACCAGTAGCAGCATCTCGCAAACGCCAACTCTTTCCTAGGCAGGCTACGCTTTGTATCACCGGTTTCCAGAATACGCACACAGCTGAAAACCTCTTACGGCAACTGAGGAAGATCATCGCGGAATGGCTTACCCCAATTGGACTCTCCTGTGGATTTGTGGCATCGGACAACGCCAGCAATATTGTGTGTGCATTAAATATGGGCAAATTCCAGCACGTCCCATGTTTTGCACATACCTTGAATTTGGTGGTGCAGAATTTTTTAAAAAACGTCAGGGGCGTGCAAGAGATGCTGTCGGTGGCCAGAAGAATTGCGGGACACTTTCGGCGTACAGGCACCACGTACAGAAGACTGGAGCACCACCAAAAACTACTGAACCTGCCCTGCCATCATCTGAAGCAAGAAGTGGTAACGAGGTGGAATTCAACCCTCTATATGCTTCAGAGGTTGGAGGAGCAGCAAAAGGCCATTCAAGCCTATACTATTGAGCACGATATAGTAGGTGGAATGCACCTGTCTCAAGCGCAGTGGAGAATGATTTCAACGTTGTGCAAGGTTCTGTTGCCCTTTGAACTTGCCACACGTGAAGTCAGTTCAGACACTGCCAGCCTGAGTCAGGTCATTCCCCTCATCAGGCTTTTGCAGAAGAAGCTGGAGACATTGAAGGAGGAGCTAACACGGAGCGATTCCGCTAGGCATGTGGGACTTGTGGATGGAGCCCTTAATTCGCTTAACAAGGATTCACGGGTGGTCAATCTGTTGAAATCAGAGCACTACATTTTGGCCACCGTGCTCGATCCTAGATTTAAAGCCTACCTTGGATCTCTCTTTCCGGCAGACACAAGTCTGCTGGGGTTGAAAGACCTGCTGGTGACAAAATTGTCAAGTCAAGCGGAACGCGACCTGTCAACATCTCCTCCTTCACATTCTCCCGCAACTGGGGGTGCGAGGAAAAGGCTCAGAATTCCGAGCCCACCCGCTGGCGGTGATGCAGGGCAGTCTGGAGCGACTGCTGATGCTGACATCTGGTCCGGACTGAAGGACCTGACAACGATTACGGACATGTCGTCTACTGTCACTGCATATGATTCTCTCAACATTGATAGAATGGTGGAGGATTATATGAGTGACCGCATCCAAGTAGGCACGTCACACAGTCCGTACTTATACTGGCAGGAAAAAGAGGCAATTTGGAGGCCCTTGCACAAACTGGCTTTATTCTACCTAAGTTGCCCTCCCACAAGTGTGTACTCCGAAAGAGTGTTTAGTGCCGCCGCTCACCTTGTCAGCAATCGGCGTACGAGGTTACATCCAGAAAATGTGGAGAAGATGATGTTCATTAAAATGAATTATAATCAATTCCTCCGCGGAGACATTGACCAGCAGCAATTGCCTCCACAAAGTACACAGGGAGCTGAGATGGTGGATTCCAGTGGGGACGAATTGATAATCTGTGAGGAGGGGGATGTACACGGTGATATATCGGAGGGTGAAGATGAGGTGGACATCTTGCCTCTGTAGAGCCAGTTTGTGCAAGGAGAGATTAATTGCTTCTTTTTTGGGGGGGGTCCAAACCAACCCGTCATATCAGTCACAGTCGTGTGGCAGACCCTGTCACTGAAATGATGGGTTGGTTAAAGTGTGCATGTCCTGTTTATACAACATAAGGGTGGGTGGGAGGGCCCAAGGACAATTCCATCTTGCACCTCTTTTTTCTTTTCTTTTTCTTTGCATCATGTGCTGATTGGGGAGGGTTTTTTGGAAGGGACATCCTGCGTGACACTGCAGTGCCACTCCTAAATGGGCCCGGTGTTTGTGTCGGCCACTAGGGTCGCTAATCTTACTCACACAGTCAGCTACCTCATTGCGCCTCTTTTTTTCTTTGCGTCATGTGCTGTTTGGGGAGGGTTTTTTGGAAGGGACATCCTGCGTGACACTGCAGTGCCACTCCTAGATGGGCCCGGTGTTTGTGTCGGCCACTAGGGTCGCTAATCTTACTCACACAGCTACCTCATTGCGCCTCTTTTTTTCTTTGCGTCATGTGCTGTTTGGGGAGGGTTTTTTGGAAGGGCCATCCTGCGTGACACTGCAGTGCCACTCCTAGATGGGCCCGGTGTTTGTGTCGGCCACTAGGGTCGCTTATCTTACTCACACAGCGACCTCGGTGCAAATTTTAGGACTAAAAATAATATTGTGAGGTGTGAGGTATTCAGAATAGACTGAAAATGAGTGTAAATTGTGGTTTTTGAGGTTAATAATACTTTGGGATCAAAATGACCCCCAAATTCTATGATTTAAGCTGTTTTTTAGTGTTTTTTGAAAAAAACACCCGAATCCAAAACACACCCGAATCCGACAAAAAAAATTCGGTGAGGTTTTGCCAAAACGCGTTCGAACCCAAAACACGGCCGCGGAACCGAACCCAAAACCAAAACACAAAACCCGAAAAATTTCAGGCGCTCATCTCTACTTAATACATCTGTCCCAATGTATCCTCTCTCCTCTTAGTAATTCCAACATATGTGGTTATATAAACGGAAATAGAAAAATACAGAAAACAGCAATAGTGCGATAGCTATGAAAATGATTTGAATATTACAAAGATGATATTTACACTGTAAGTGATAAGTATCTTCTTTGTACTGTGTTATTCTAATCATATTTATAGTCAAAACAGGAGTATACTGGAGACTGGAGACTGACTTTTGAGGCTCTGCTTCTCCTGCCTGCCCTGATCACACATCACTGCTTGCAGGACCCAACTTGCACCTTACTAAACTGACTCACGCCATTTCCTGCAACTCGCAGCCTATTATATATTGACATACCTCCCAACTTATGTCTTTAGCAAGGAGGGACATCTGCGCCCCCGAAAAGGGGGCGTGGTCTATGGAAAAGGGGGCATGGCTTTGCGGGAGGGCCCGCGTTCATAAACCACGCCCCCATTTGCTAAGCAGAGCAGCGAGTGCAGGAGCCTCCCAATTGCCCCCTCCCCCCCCCACATGGGAAACTGCGGCCCGCAGGTGGGACAGTCCCACAAAAATGGCACTGTACCGCGAAAATCGGGACAGTTGGGAGGTATGTATTGAGCCAGTGTCTAAAAAGTAAAGTGTATGAGGTGTCACTTGTTTGTTCTTTACTGTTGGCAGCAGTGTATGGTGCGCTGATTTGTAATTCATTTCATACTGTTGTTTCTCTTACGTCCTAGGGGATACTGGGAATCCATTTAGTACCATGGGGTATAGACGGGTTCACTAGGAGCCATGGGCACTATAGATGTTTGATTAGGTGTGCTGGCTCCTCCCTCTATGCCCCTCCCACTAGACTCAGTTTAGAAAATGTGCCCGGAGGAGGCGGTAACATCTCTGGAAGCTCCTGAAGAGTTTTTTGCATTTATTTTCTAAGTTTGTTATTTTCAGGCAGGACTGTACGGCACAAGCCTGCCGGCTTCGTGGGACTTAGGGAGGGGGGCGCCCCAACCTCTCTCAGGGTTAATGGTCCCGTTCCCCGCTGACAGGATGCTAGCTCCTGAAGGAACTATTCGCAAGCCCCACCACAGCGAGTGTACATTCCCGCAGCACGCCGCCACAGGTGTAGTAGGGTATGCCAGCGGCCGGGCTCCCGGCGACCAGCATACCGGCGCCGGAATCGTGACCACCGGCATACCGACAGCTGGGCGAGCGCAAATGAGCCCCTTGCGGGGTCTCGCTGTGCTCGCCACGCTATCTGTTCTCCCTCCAGGGGGGTCGTGGACCCCCAAGAGGGAGAAATGATGTCGGTATGCTGGAGGTCGGGATTCCGGCGCCGGTATGCTGGTTGTCGGGAGCCCGGCCACCGGCAAACAGAAGACCACCCCGCCGCCACCCCTAACTGAGCCAGAAGAAAGAAGGGTGGTGAGTACTAATCTGGCGTCCTGGTTAGCGGGTCGCTGGCCATTATGGCAGCATGAGGGTACGGAGATGTATGGCTTCTAAACGGGGAGGACTGTGTCTCCCGACTGTGTATGGACACAGACGCTGAACAGCGGACACAGTACCCAGACTGGCAACAAAGCCATAACAGGAGTCTGTCTCCATTTTATGCACATAGACACATGCAGCCAGTATAAAGAAGAACGGAACACCGCACGCTATTGAAGGGGCGGGGCTTCACTATGAGCAGATCCAGCAGCTCACAGGCGCCATTTTCCCTACTGCAGCTGACACAGATGCTGACTGACAGAGACATGCAGCTCCTCCTGAGATTCTCCAGATTACCTCAGCGGCAGGGGTATATCTACCCATTGGCCAGGATGGCACTCGCCAGGGGTGCCAGCCGAGCAGGGGGCGCCACCCGACGCTGCCACCCTCGGCCAATGGGTGGAATCCGTTAAGCTGTAGTGTTTGGCAATACCTGCTGTGCCGAGCTGCCTGTGTATTGCCTGGGATGGAGGGTGGAGGATCACTTAGCGGGCAGGAGCTGGCACCAGTGTCCGGCACTGCAATGCACTACAGGGAAAAAAATGAAAATAAACTACAACTCCCAGCAACCCTTGCTGTCGGGAGCTTCCGGCGGTAAGGGCTGCTGGAAGCTGTAGGTTTTTTTTTCAGTTTCTTCACGTATTTTGGTGCGGTGCCAGACACCGGTGCCGGCTACTGTCTGCAGAGCGATCCCCCACCCTCCATCCCAGGCAGCTCGGCACAGCAGGTACTGCCAGGCACTACGGCTATCTGCTGGGATGTTGTGGGGTGGGGACTAGGGCTATGTGCTGTGTGGGGATGCTATGTATGTGCTGGGAGTGGGGGAGACTACTACTATGTGCTAAGGGCGGTCTACAGCTATGTGCTGGGAGGGGGAGGGGGGACTATGGCTATGTGCTTGGGGAGGTGAGGGGCTATGTGCAGGGAGGGGGACTATGGCTATCTATGCTTGCAGGGAATTATTGTTATGTGATGGGAGGGGTGTGGTGACTACTGTATGACTGTGTTGGGAGAGGTGGAGACTATGGCTATGTGCTGGGGGGACTACGGCTATTGCGTGGGGATGTGGGGGCTATGGCTATTTACTGGGAGGGGACTATGGCTATGTGTTGGGACGGGGATGGGGACTATGACTATATGACTGTGGGGGCATATCTGGCACTGTGGGAGCTTATCTGGCACTGTGGGGGCATATCTAGCACCATGGGGGAATATCTGGCACTGTGGGGGCATATCTGGCTCCGTGGGGGAATTTGTATCTGGCAATGTGGGGGCATATCTAGCAACATGGGGGCATATCTGGCAACGTGGGGGAATATGAATATCTAGCACTGTGGGGGCATATCTGGCACTGTTTGGGCATATATAGCATTGTGGGGGCATGTGTGTATCTGGCACTGTGAGGGCTGACCGCAAAAAGTGAGACTATGCTCAAATCTTTGTATACAGCTGTGGGGGTGGTCCAGAGACCCACTATAGCATGTCGGTGGATTATGTGAGCCATTGCTAAATGGTCAGGTAACCTAATTGAGGGGTTAGATACCTTGCCTCAAGGGGAGATTATGTTGCTCCTGCAACATATACAGGACTCTGCAAACTTTATGGTGGAAGCCATAAAAGAGATACGCTAGCTTAATGCACGCACTACAGCTATGGCAGTGCCTGCACCCAGGGGTCTATGGCTATGCCAGTGGACTGCGGATGCAGACTCCAGGAAAGGCGTGGAAGGCCTACCTGTCACAGGTGAGGCCTTATTTGGAGATGAACTAGACAAATGGATCTCCAAAGCTACTGCGGGTAAGTCCACATACCTACCTTCTGCAGCTCCCCCAGCTAGGAAGGCCTGTTCAGGATCCAACTTACGGCCCTTTCGGACTGCCAAGTTTAGGGGTAAGGCCAGAGATTCCTTTACCGCCGCGAGAGGTGCTAGAGGTAAACCATGGAAACCAGCTGCTGCCGGTTCACAGGAACAGAGTTCAGGATCTGCTTCCTCAAAACCTTGACGGTGGACCGCAATGCCTGGAAGACTGTCGAGTGGGAGCCTGGCTAAACTTCTTCAGTCACATCTGGACAAGATCGTGCCAGGATCCCTGGGTCATAGACCTTATATCCCAGAGCTACAGAATGGAGTTCAAGGAGCTCCCACCTCACAGATACAGAGGCAAGAATAACCTTACAGGATGCCATTCAAAGACTGTTACAGACCCAGGTCATTGTTCCAGTTCCACCTCATCTACAAAACAAGGGTTACTATTCCAACTTGTTTTTAGTACCGAAACTGGATGGTTTCGATACAGGGCCGGCTTCAGGCATGTTCGAAATGAGCGGCCGCGCAGGGCGCCACCCTTATTAGGCTCCACACACTGGCGCCGCCATATTCGAGCCTGGAGCCAGCCTGCTAACAGCCTAAACTTCTCTGTGCACGCTGTACGGTGCCACGCCGGCACAGCACAGCGTGCATAGTGCACACTGAATAGTTTAGTTTTAGTCTGCCCGCGGCCCACAGCACTCCCGCCGCCTACACAGCAGGTACTATGGGGGCATATCTCGCACTGTGGGGGCATTTATGTATCTCTCACTGTGGGGGCATTTATGTATCTGGCATTGTGGGGGCATTTATGTATCTGCACTATGGGGGCATATATGTTTCTGGCACTGTGGGGGCATTTATGTATCTGGCACTGTGGGGGCATTTATGTATCTGGCACTGTTGGGGGGCATATCATGTGTAACTGGCACTGCTGGGGGGCATATCATGTCTAGCTGACACTGCTGGGGCATATCATGTGTAGCTGGCACTGCTGGGGGGCATGTCATGTCCATCTGGCACTGCTGGGGGGCATGTCATGTCTATCTGGCACTGCTGGGGGGCATGTCATAAATATCTGGCACTGCTGGGGGCATGTCATGTCATGTCTATCTGGCACTGCTAGGGGGAATGTCATGTCTATCTGGCACTGCTGGGGGCATGTCATGTCTATCTGGCACTGCTGGAGGGCATGTAGTGTCTATCTGGCACTGCTGGGGGACATGTCATGTGTAGCTGGCACTGCTGGGGGCATATCATGTGTAGTTGGCATTGCTGGGGGGCATATCATGTGTAGCTGGCACTATTGGGGGGCATATCATGTCTATCTGGCACTGCTGGGGGGCATATCATGTCTATCTGGCACTGCTGGAGGGCATATCATGTGTAGCTAGCACTGCTGGGGGGCATATCATGTGTAGCTGGCACTGCTGGGGGCATATCATGTGTAGCTGGCACTGCTGGGGAGAATGTCATGTCTATCTGGCACTGCTGGGGGGCATGTCATGTCTAGCTGGCAATGCTGGGGGGCATGTCATGTCTATCTGGCACTGCACTACTGTAGAAATTATGTGTATCTGGCACTATACTGGAGACACTGGGGGAGATTCAATTGTTTGAAAAGTCAGTTGGGTGTCTGTTTTTTCCTATCTAATAGGAAAAAACAAACACTCAACCGACTTTTCAAACATTTGAATTCCCCCCATTATGTGTAAGGAACCTACTGTGGCTGTTATGTGTAAGGCTGCCAATTGTGTGCGTAGAGCGGGTGTGAAAATATATTTATTTATAGTTTGATAATATGAAAATGTGAGGCCATGCACACTTTTCCAGGAGCGTGCGCATGGGGGGGTGGGTTGGGGGGGAGGGGACGCTTTGATTTTTTTTTTTGCTCGGGGTGCTAGTAGGCCTGGAGCCGGCCCTGGTTCGGTAAGACCGATTCTGAACCTCAAATCGTTACACCCGTACTTAGGAGTGTTCAAGTTCAAGATGGAGTCTCTGAGAGTGATGATCTCAGATCTGGAGGGGCAATTCCTAGTGTCTCTGGATATCAAGGATGCGTACCTTTATATTCTGATCTGGCTGCCTCATCAGGCAGGCTTATGTATGGTTTGCGCTGCAGAACTGTCACTACCAGTTCCAAGCCCTGCTATTTGGTCTCTCCACGGCACCAAGGGTGTTCACCAAAGTGATGGCAGAGATGATGTTTCTAATCCGCAAACAAGGAGTGAACATAATTCCGTACCTGGACGATCTTCTAATAAAGGCACCGTCCAGGGAACAATTGTTTGAGAACATTGACCTCTCAACCAGACTACTCCTGGATCATGGGTGGATTCTGAACCTACCAAAATCTCACCTAGAACCAACACAGAGGCTTCCTTTCCTGGGAATGATATAGGACACAGAGTCTCAGAAAGTGTTCCTTCCCTTGGAAAAAGCATTGGTAATCCAGTTGAGGGTTTGGTCTGTCCTGAAGCCAACCCGGATCTCGGTGCATCTCTGCATACGCTATCTGGGGAACATGGTGGCCTCTTACGAGGCGATTCAGTGCGTAAGGTTTCATGCAAGGCCCTTCCAGCTGGATCTGTTGGACAAATGGTCCGAATCACATCTTCACATGCACCAGAGGATTCGTCTGTCACCAAAAGCCAGGATCTCCCTCGTGTGGTGGCTGCAAACTTCTCACCTGGTCGAGGGTCGGAGGTTTGGGATTCAGAACTGTATTCTGTTAACCACAGATGCAAGCCTCAGAGGTTAGGGCGCAGTCACCCATGGGGTGCATTTTCAGGGAAGATGGTCCAGTCAGGAGGTCGTTCTTCCATTAAACATCCTGGAACTCTGGGCTATCTACAACACTCTTCGACAAGCCGCTTTTCTTCTTCTGAATCAGACTATTCAGGTCCAGTCGGACATTGTGACGGCAGTGATGTACATAAATTGACAGGATGGAACGAAAAGCAGAGCAGCAATGTCAGAGGCGTCAAGAATTCTCCTCTAAGCGGAAAAAACACGGCGTGGCGTTGTCGGCGGTCTTCATTCCGGGAGTAGACAAGTGGGAAGCAGACTTCCTCAGCAGAACCGACCTGCACCCGGGGAAATGGGGCCTTCACCCTGAGGTGTTCAGGTGGTTGACACGTCGGTGGGGATATCCACAAATCGACATGATGGCCTCTCGACTCAACAAGAAGCTCAAGCGGTATTGTTCCAGGTCGAGAGATCCACAAGCAGTGGCGGTAGACGCTCTGACAACTCCGTGGGTCTACCAGCTGGTGTACGTGTTTCTTAAATTTCCTATGATCCCAAGAATTCTAAAAAGTATAAAAAGGGAAATGGTTCAAGCAATCCTCATTGTTCTGGACTGGCCACGAAGGGCCTGGTATGCGGATATTCTCAAGATGTTGCTCTAAGATCCGTGGCCTCTACCTCTTTGCGAGAATCTTCTGCAACAGGGCCCATTCGTCTATGAAAACGTACCGCGGCTACGTTTAACGGCATGGAAGTTGAGCGGCTAATTCTAGCCAGAAGGGGGATTCCTGACAAGGTCATCCCAACTATGATTCAAGCCAGGAAGGGAGTAATGTGTAAACATTACCACCATATCTGGAAGAAATATGTCTCTTGGTGTGAGAGCAGACAATTTTCTGTGGTAGAATTCCATCTGGGACTTTTCCTGCTTTTTCTGTAGTCGGGAGTGGAAGTGGGTCTACGTCTAGGCTCCATAAAAGTCCAGATTTCGGCCTTGTCTGTTTTCTTTCAGAAACAATTGGCTTCTCTCCCTGAGGTCCAGACGTTCTTGAAAGGTGTTCTGCACATCCAACCTCCCTTTTTTGCCTTCCACAGCACTTTGGGATCTCAATTTGGTGCTGCAGTTCCCCCAATAGGACTGGTTTGAACCGTTACAGGAGGTAGACGTAAAGTACCTTACGCGGAAGACCGTCACACTGTTGGCCTTGGCTTCAGCAAGACGTGTGTTGGAGTTGGGGGCGTTGTCTTACAAGAGCCCCTACTTAATTTTCCATGAGGACAGAGCTGAACTCAGGACTCGTCAGCAATTTCTTCCTAAGCTGGTGTCAGCGTTTCACATAAACCAACCTATTGTAGTTCCTGTTGTTACGGACACCTCTGCTACTTCAAAGTGCTTGGCTGTTGTGAGGGCTTTGAAAGGTGTATGTAAAGAGAACATCTCATCACAGGAAATCAGACTCTCTGTTCGTTCTCTATGATCCCAATAAAATTTGGTGTCCTGCTTCAAAGCAGTCCATTACATGCTGGATCAGGCTCGCTATCCAGCATGTATATTCCACGGCAGGCTTGCTGGTTCCTAAATCGGTACAGGCTCACTCTACTAGATCGGTGGGTTCTTCTTTGGCGGCTGCCCAGGGTGTCTCGGCTTTACAGCTTTGCCGAACAGCTACTTGGTCTGGTTCGAACACGTTTGCTAAGTTTTACAAGTTCGATACTTTGGCCTCTGAGGACCTTGAGTTTGGTCAATCAGTTCTGCAGGAACCTCAGCACTCTTCCACCCGGTTTGGGAGCTTTGATACTTTCCCATGGTACTAAATGGATTCCCAGTATCCCCTAGGATGCAAGAGAAAATAGGATTTTAATTACTTACCAGTAAATCCTTTTCTCGTAGTCCGTAGGGGATACTGGGTGCCCGCCCTGTCCTTCGTTCTTCCTGCACTGTTACTTGGTTATGTTGTTTGGTTCAGCTGTTGCTTTTACTGTTTACAAGTTTTGGTTAGCATGGCTTTCCTCGTGTTATGGTTGTGCTGGTTCGAAATCTCACCACTTTCCTTTTCTATATCCTTCTCTCAAAGTATGTCTGTCTCCTCGGGCACAGTTTCCTAGACTGAGTCTGGTAGGAGGGGCATAGAGGGAGGATCAAGCACACCTAATTAAACTTCTAAAGTGCCCATGGCTCCTAGTGGACCCATTTATACCCCATGGTACTTAATGGATTCCCAGTATCCTCTACAGACTATGAGAAAAGGATTTACTGGTAGGTAATTAAAATCCTATTTTTTCACTTGCTACTAGGGTTACAACCTCATCCGTAGTACTATCACATTCTGAAGAGGGATCAGTTTGGCAGACACACTATGATCCAAGTTATGATGCTAAAAACTAATGATTTATAATTGTCCTTCTCAACACTTTGCATAATTTTTGTCTGTATGGGGCTGAAACCTTGATTTATTAAAAGAAAATAAGCTGTTTCTGCTGAAAATAAAACAGTCTCTGTTCTGCCGCAAAACTTGATTTGTGCAACATTTTGACACAACCTTGCTCATCTCTTCCTGTGATGCAGTTATTTTTATGGATTATTTCCAATTTTCTATTATGACTGACTTGGTTGGATAAGATGATGATTAGTTTCCGCCATGTTCCGGAGACTAATTTCACTACTGCCCATGCGCAGCAGCCATTTTGGCTGTGATTTTTGCTGCGGCTGCAGCGCCTGACGTGGGACTCCAGAAAGTAAAGTATTAAAACATGGGTGCAGTGTGTGCAGTGTGGGCCCCTCCTGGACCAACGGACCCGTGTGCATCGCACACATTTCACCTATTAGAGAAACACCAATGAATGTAAGTTTTAATGATATCCATGCTTGTGCAGAGATGTTATCATCAAACGGAATGAGGTACATATTAATTCACCTGTGCTTAAGCATGGATATCCTGAATATCTGAACTGTTAGGGTGCTTTGAGGACCATACTTGCCGACTTTCTGGCTGCACCCTCCGGGAAGGGTCAGCCAGGACGGCATAACAGGGGGGTTGGCTTTAGCATAGGAGGACGGTGTGGGGGCCTTTAAGCACGACAGCGTCATAGAGGCCCTGCCCCCTGCTCTACAATACCCACGATTACGGCATTGTAACGTGGGGGCGGGGCTACAATGTCACAAAACAGAGCAAATTGTGTAATCATCCCCCCCCCCCCTGGACTGCCCACTTTAATAAACGGCTGCAGGGGGTGCGGGCAAGTTTAGGGGAATGCGGACGGTGGAAGACTTGCCCTCTTTTCCAAACAGTCAGGAGTGCCACAAGATTTTTGTGAGCCTCCCGGCCATTCCGTAAGAATATTCAAGTATGTTGAGGGCCACTGAAGTAGATTTGTAATAGGGGTCATCAGAGTTATCTTCCCTGTTTTTTCTGTGGCTTTTAGAACATTCTCCCTTTGCAGGAGGAGGTGTGTTTTGAGCTCACACAAGAAATTATGAGATGATCCCGGAGTATGCTATTGCAATAGATTCATAAATTATAAATCCTGTTCGCTAATAGGCCCTACACATTAAGCGATTTCACTGAAAGATATGAACGATATCGTTCAGTGTGTAGGCACCAACGATGAACGATGCGCGGCCCTGTGCTCATTCATCGTTGGTGCCGGGTCGCTTATGCATGCAAGCCAATATGAACAATCTCGTCCATATTAGCTTGCACTGCGATGGAGCCTGGCAGCGGTGCAAGTATGCGGGTACGGGTGGGTACGGCGTACCCTTAAGAATTTCGCCGTGGGTACACTGTACCCACACCGACGGGCCGCCGCTCGCTACCGCTGATGTGAGGGAAGGAGAGCGCAGCCTGCGCCTCTCCTGCCCCTCAATGTCTTCTTTCAAATCAGCGCCACCCGTGAGCCAATCAGAGCTCGCGGAGCTTTGATTGGCTCCCGGATCGGTGCTGAATTGAACTCACCCGCCGGAGACTGAGGGGAAGGAGAGGTGCAGGCTGCGCTCTCCTCCCCTCACACACGGGAGACAAGACAGCAGCAGCGGTGAGCAGGGGAAGGGGAGGGAGGGGGGGCTGCTGCTTCATGAATACCTGGCACTGTGGGGGGCAATGTATATCTGGCACTGTAGAGGGCAATGTATATCTGGCACTGTGGGGGGCAATGTATATCTGGCACTGTGGGGGACAATGTATATCTGGCACTGTTGTGGGCAATGTATATATGGCACTGTGGGACATTCGTATATCTGGCACTGTGGGGCATTCGTGTATCTGGCACTGTGGGGCATTCGTGTATCTGGCACTGTGGGGCAACGTGTATCTGGCACTGTGGGGCAACGTGTATCTGGCACTGTGGGGCATTCGTGTATCTGGCACTGTGGGGCAACGTGTATCTGGCACTGTGGGGCAACGTGTATCTGGCACTGTGGGGCAACATGTATCTTTCAACGTGTATCTGGCACTGTGGGGCAACATGTATCTTTCAACGTGTATCTGGCACTGTGGGGCATTCGTGTATTTGGAACTGTGGGGCATTCGTGTATCTGGCACTGTGGGGCATTTGTGTATCTGGCACTGTGGGGCAACGTGTATCTGGCACTGTGGGGCAACGTGTATCTGGCACTGTGGGGGTCATATGTGTATCACGCCCACATTTTCATTGGCCACGCCCCATGTGCATTTGGCCACACCCATTTTTTTTGCGCATGCGCCTTCGGCGCGCGCACACAGTACCTGTAAGACATTTTTTTCTACTTGCACCACTGAAGCCGGGTGACGGGGGGAGTGAAAAAACGTCACTTCCCCCGTCACAACACCCCCGCCGCTGGGTCGCCCGTCGGCCGAATCGGCCGTTGGGTACCTCGGTGGCATATCGCATAATGTGTAGGGCCTATAAGAAAAATGGTAGAGTATGCACTCAGTATTGTAAATTATTCTGCATAAAATCCAGAGACTGTGGGGTGATATAACAATTAGCCACAAGATGGAGCTCCAGGCCTGTCAGAACTGCTATGAACAACAAAACGTTAAGCAGTAATAAATGTGAGATAAAAATATATTGGGTTTGCAAGATTGACATGAGATTGCAATAGCAGCAATACCGAACTTAGGGGGTAATTCAGACTTGATCGTAGCCGCAAATTTTTTAGCAGTTGGGCAAAACCATGTGCACTGCAGGTGGGGCAGACATAACATGTGCAGAGAGAGTTAGATTTGGGTGGGGTGTACTCAAACTGAAATCTAAATTGCAGTGTAAAAACAAAGCAGCCAGTATTTACCCTGCAAAGAAACTATATAATCCACCCAGATCTAACGCTCTCTGCACATGTTATATCTGCCACACCTGCAGTGCACATGATGGGTCATTCCGACCCGTTCGCATGCAGCGGTTCTTTGCTGCGGTGCGAATGGGTTGGAAATGCGCACACGCATCGTTGCCACCGGGCAACGACATCGCCAGCAAGAAATGTGATAGCAGCGGCGGTCGCAAGAAGACGGACAGGCGGGAGGCGTTCCGGGGCGGATACTCACCGTTTTCCAGGTGTGGTGAGTCCAACGCAGGTGTGTCGAGGCGTTTGGAGGGCGGATGTCTGACGTCAGGGCCGGGACCTTCATTGCTGGATCCGTCGCACTGGGTGAGTAACTGCAGCCCTGGTCTTGTTTTACTTGAAACTTTTTTAGTATAGCAGGGCTGCACAATCAGCTCCAATATGTAAATTTACAGTAAGGATCTGATTGGGTGGGGCCTTTATCACCTTGCACATATCACTGGTTTATCACTTCCTTATGCCTACTCCAGGTTAATACATCTACCCTAATGTTTGCACTCCTTGGGGTAGATGTATTAACCTGTAGAAAGCATAAGGAAGTGACAAACCAGTGATAAAGCAGTGTTAAGTGCAAGGTGACAATGCACCAGCCAATCAGCTCCTAACTGTTAATTTACATATGGGAGCTGATTGGCTGGTGCCTTTATCACCTTGCATTTATCACTGGTTTATCACTTCCTTATGTCTTCTTCAGGTTAATACATCTGCCTGATCGTCTGTTTGAATCTCCTTAGACAGCCATAACCGTGGATATCATGCCAGAAAAGAGCAATTGGCTTTTTATG
Organism: Pseudophryne corroboree; assembly: GCF_028390025.1. Classification (NCBI taxonomy): domain Eukaryota; kingdom Metazoa; phylum Chordata; class Amphibia; order Anura; family Myobatrachidae; genus Pseudophryne; species Pseudophryne corroboree. Next base: position 93,466,804 of record NC_086446.1, read on the forward strand.
AGCTGTGCGGGGCAGATGTATTAAGCCTGGAGAAGTGATAAAGCAGTGATAAGTGGAAGGTGATAACGCACCAGCCAATCATTACAGATTTGAAAAATGACAGGAGCTGATTGGCTGGTGCGTTATCACCTTGCACTTATCACGGCTTTATCACTTCTCCAGGCTTAATACATCTGCCCCAATAATGGGGTATATTTACAAAGATTCGTGTTTTGGCCGTTTTGAAGGGTGTTTGAACTCGAATGGTATCGGGTGCATTTTATTGCAACTTTTTGAATCCTGATACGATCATTCACTAAGCTGCCGAGTTTTGCACAATCGTTTTTCCCGATGTCGATGTGATTCGTAATTTCAGGCAGTGTTTTACGGGAGTGATGAGTAAAACACTGCCTGACAAAACACAAGGAATCCCGGCCGGATCTGTGAGATCCGTGCAGGGCTTCATTGTGTACCTTAAAAAGTTGATTAAAGTCTGAAAAAATCTGAAAAAAATTGCGTGGGGTCCCCCCTCCTAAGCACAACAAGCCTCGGGCTCCTTGAGCTGGTCCTGGTTGAAAAAATATGGTGAAAAAAATGACCGAAAGTAACCTCACCGCTGACCGCAAAGTTCCCACCATTGGCTACAATGGAGCGCATAGGCGCTACATTGTATCTGTGCCGTGTGCTGCCTGACAGACACTATAGGAGCACACAGCCAATCAGGAGGGTGCCACGACGTGGCACTCCCTGATTGGCTGAAGGGACCCTCTTTGACAGGAGTCAGGGGGGGTCCTGGCAGTCGGGGAAAGGGGTCCAATGTGTAAACATGAGAACCCTTTCAGTGCGTGGTCGGGTTTCCGTTTTATTATTTTGCCAAGTACGTGGATTATTCAAAGGTCTGATTATACACTGGATTATGTGAGTATAATTTTTTTCACAGGTACCCTGTGGATTCTACATGGAGAAGAGGGCCGAGCCTTGTGGGAACATAGGTAAGTATGTGTGTATGGAGGTGTGCATGTATGTAATAAACTTGTACTTTCACGGTGTGTGTGTCCTGTTTTTTGGGGGGTATTTTTTTAGTAGTAGTACTACAGGTACCAGCGGGCCCGGTTTTCCACTGCATGCTGGTACTTGTGGTTCTCCAAGTACCAGCTTGCGTGGGAGGCTTGCTGGGACTTGTAGTACTGCTACTAAAAACAATATTCACATTTTTTCACAAGGCTATCAGCCCCATCCGCCGCCCTTGGATGGGGGGGACAGTCTCGGGCTTCACCCCTGGCCCTTGGGTGGCTGGAGGGGGGTACCCCTTGATTTAAGGGGTTCCCACTCCAGGGTACCCCGGCCAGTGGTGACTAGTTGGGTATGTAATGCCAGGGCCGCAGGGACCAGTATAAAAGTGTCCCCCGGCTGTGGCATTATGTACCTGGCTAGTGGAGCAGGCACAGAGCCCGGTGCTGGTTGAAGAAATATGGGGGAACCCCTGTCACTTTTTTCACCATATTTTTTCAACCAGGACCAGCTCAAAGAGCCCGAGGCTGGTTGTGCTTAGGAGGGGGGACCCCACGCAATTTTTTTTTCAGTTTACACTAAACAGACCCTTTCCCATAGATAACCATGCACAGATCTCACTGATCCGTGCATGGTTATCCAAACTCGACTGGAAAAAGCAAGTCTATTTTATTGCTGCTTTTTTTAACGAATCGAAAAAAAACAGACCCGCACTTGAGCACTCAGAAACTAACACCCAAATACGAATGAATAGTAAATGCCCGTATTCTATGAAATAACAGCCGTGTTTGACCGATGGTCTATTCCAGTGGTTCCCAAACTTTTTGGAATCACGGCGCCCTCGAGCATCAGAATTTTTTTCACGGCACCTCAAGGACAAAAGCTTCTTATTGAGAAATGTAGAAATAAATATTAAATTAAGTAAATTGTGTTTATATGTCATCCATAAGTTAAATTGTGTGGTGAGGGACAAGATTTGCTTCTGTTTGGACACATATTTTATGATTGGCAGCCACCAGCACTGGTTTTTCCCATTACATTGACCATAAATAATTTTAATTTGTCCTGGACCACCAATCCAAGGCACCCCTGCAAGTGTCCCGAGGCACCCCAGGGTGCCACGGCACACAGTTTGGGAACCACTGGTCTATTCATTCGTATTTTGGAACTTTGCAAATCAAACCATTACGAATACTCCAAGCGAGATTGGTGCTTACTGAATTCCCGGATTGGGACTTAGAAAAAAAAACACAAATCGGACAAACTCGAATTCTTAGTAAATATTGGCCAATGTATCCTCTCTCCTCTTAAGTAATTCCAACATATGTGGTTATATAAATGGAAATAGAAAAATACAGAAAATAGCAATGAAAATGATTTGAATATTACAAAGATTATATTTACGCTGTAAGTGATAAGTATCTTCTTTGACTGTATTATTCTAATCATATTTATAGTCAAAAATGGAGTATACTGGAGACTGACTTTTGAGACTCTGGTACTCCTGCCTGCCCTGACCACACATCACTGCTTGCAGGACCCAACTTGCACCTTACTAAACTGACTCCGCCAGCAGAGTCTGGTGGGCCAATTCACACCATTTCCACAAAAATGGGACTGTCCCGCGAAAATTGGGACAGTTGGGAGGTATGTATTGAGCCAGTGTTTAAAAAGTAAAGTGTATGAGTTGTCACTTGTTTGTTCTTTACTGTTGGCAGCAGTGTATGGTGCGCTGATTTGTAATTCATTTCATACTGTTGTTTCTCTTACGTCCTAGGGGATACTGGGAATCCATTTAGTACCATGGGGTATAGATGGGTTCACTAGGAGCCATGGGCATTATAGATGTTTGATTAGGTGTGCTGGCTCCACTCTCTATACCCTTCCTACTAGACTCAGTTTAGAAAATGTGCCCGGAGGAGCTGGTAACATCCCTGTATGCTCCTGAAGAGTTTTTTGCATGTATTTTCTAAGTTTGTTATTTTCAGGCAGGACTGGATGGCACCAGTCTGTCTGCTTTGTGGGACTTGGGGGGGGGGGGCAACGTCTCTCAGGATTAATGGTCCCGTTCCCTGCTGACAGGATGCTAGTTCCTGGAACTATTCGCAAGCCCCACCACGGCGAGTGTACATTCCCTCAGCACGCCGCCACCCCTAACTGAGCCAGAAGAAAGAAGGGTGGTGAGTATTACGGGTCGCTGGCCATTATGGTAGCATGAGGGTACGGAGAGGTACGGCTTCTAAACGGGGAGGACTACGTCTCCCGACTGTGTATGGACACAGACGCAGAACAGCGGACACAGTACCCAGACTGGCAACAAAGCCATAAAAGGAGTCTGTCTCCATTTTATGCACATAGACACATTCAACCAGTATAAAGAAGAGAGGAAGACCGCGCGCTATTGAAGGGGTGGCGCTTCACTATGAGCGGATCCAGCAGCTCACAGGCGCCATTTCCCCTACTGCAGCTGACACAGACGCTGACTGACAGAGACACGCAGCTCCTCCTGAGAGACTCCAGATTACCTCAGCAGTACCAGGAGGTCATAGCAAGGGGGGAGCGATTATTAGTGTACTAAGTCCCTAATCTAGGTACTTAGTCTGTGACCCGGCTAAACTTGGCATTAGCGATTAGGGCGCAGTGTGCTTTTCCCATAATCTCTCTGTGTCTCCCCGGAAGGGCTCTTTGTGGGTTAATTGTGCATTTAACCTTTTCGTGTGTGTGTGTGTGTGTGTGTGTGTGTGTGCTGTCACTGTTACAGTATGTCAGACAAAGAGTGTGTTTCATGTAAAGCACAGTGTTCCTCTTCTCCAGGGGGTTCACTAGTGTGTACTCAGTGTAGTATCCCTTCCCAGGCTAGTGAGGCTGAACCAGCATGGCTGGACACCATTAGGAGAATGATTTCCTCCATTTCTACGAAGTTATCTCGGAATGAGAAAGAGACGCAATACTAAAGACAGTCTATGACTGAGTTTATGAAAAAGGTCTCAGTACCCAAACCAGCGTCTCAGTCCCCTGCCATTTGTCCGCAAAAACGTACAGTCTGACTCTGATGATAAGGGGTCAGATGTGGAGGAGGGGGAGGTGGACCCAGAGGTGGGGGAGGGTACTCTGTCGCAGGGAATAGAAGCTCTCATAGAAGCTATCAGAGAAGTTCGGAATATCCCTGATAAGATGACAGAGAAGAGTGAGAAATCTTATTTCAATATACAGAAGAAATCCTCAGCCACTTTTTCTGTGTCAAAGGAACTAAATACCCTGTTTGAAGAACTGTGGGTTAGTCCAGATAAGAAATTTCAAATCCCTAAATGGTTGTTATTATCTTTTCCTTTTCCTCCCGAGGATAGGAAAAAAATGGGAGAAACCACCGTTAGTGGATGCATCGGTCTCCAGGCTCTCCCGGAAAATTATATTGCCTGTCTCGGGTGCAGCCTCCTTAAAAGATTCGGCTAACTGCAAAATTGAGACTACACTCAAATCTTTGTATAGAGCTGCGGGGGTTGCCCAGAGACCCACTATAGCATGTCGGTGGATTATGTGAACCATTGCTAAATGGTCGGATAACCTAATTGAGGGGTTAGATACCTTGCCTCAAGGGGAGATTATTTTGCTCCTGCAACATATACAGTACTCTGCAAACTTTATGGTGGAAGCCATAAAAGAGACAGGCTTGCTTAATGCACGCACTACAGCTATGGCAGTGCCTGCACGCAGGGGTCTATGGCTACACCGGTGGACAGCGGATGCGGACTCCAGGAAAGGCGCGGAAGGCCTACCTGTCACAGGTGAGGCCTTATTTGGAGATGAACTAGACAAATGGATCTCCAAAGCTACTGCGGGTAAGTCCACATACCTACCTTCTGCAGCTCCCCCAGCTAGGAAGGCCTATTCAGGATCCAAGTTACGGTCCTTTCGGACTGCCAAGTTTAGGGGTAAGGCCAAAGGTTCCTTTACCGCTGCCAGAGGTGCTAGAGGTAAACCATGGAAACCAGCTACTGCCGGTTCACAGGAACAGAGTTCAGGATCTGCTTCCTCAAAACCTTGACGGTGGACCGCAATGCCTGGAAGACTGTAGAGTGGGAGCCCGGCTAAACTTCTACAGTCACATCTGGACAAGATCGTGCCAGGATCCCTGGGTCATAGACCTTATATCCCAGAGCTACAGACTGGAGTTCCAGGAGCTCCCACCTCACAGATACAGAGACAAGAATAACCTTACAGGATGCCATTCAAAAACTGTTACAGACCCAGGTCATTGTTCCAGTTCTACCTTATCTACAAAACAAGGGTTACTATTCCAGCTTGTTTGTAGTGTTTCGGTACAGGGCCGGCTCCAGGCATGTTCGAATTGAGCGGACGCGCAAGACGCCACCCTTAATAGGTGCCGCACACTGGCGCCGCCATATTCGAGCCTGGAGCCAGCCTGCTAACAGCCTAAACTGCTCTGTGCGCACTGTACGGCGCTGGCGTATGACTTCAGATGCCAGCACCGCACAGTGTGTATAGCTCACACTGAATAGTTTAGCTTTAGTCTGCCCGTTGCTGACTCGCTGACGCCGGCACAGCAGGTACTGTGGGGGCATATCTGGCACTGTGGGGGCATTTATGTATCTGGCACTGTGGGGGCATTGATGTATCTAGCACTGTGGGGGCATATATGTATCTGGCACTGTGGGGGCATTTATGTATCTGGCACTGTGGGGGCATTTATGTATCTGGCACTGTGGGGGCATTTATGTATCACACTGCTGGGGGGAATATGTGTAGCTGTCACTGCTGGAGGGCATATCATGTGTAGCTGGCACTGGTGGGGGCATATCATGTCTATCTGGCACTGCTGGGGGGCATATCATGTCTATCTGGCACTGCTGGGGGGCATATGTGTAGCTGGCACTGCTGGGGGGCATGTCATGTGTAGCTGGCACTGCTGGGGGCATATCATGTCTAGCTGGCACTGCTGGGGCATATGTGTAGCTGGCACTGCAGGGGGGCATGTCATGTCCATCTGGCACTGCTGGGGATCATGTCATGTTTATCTGGCACTGCTGGGGGGCATGTCATATCTATCTGGCACTGCTGGTGGGCATGTCATGTCTATCTGGCACTGCTGGGGGGCATATCATGTCTATTTGGCACTGCTGGAGGGCATGTCATGTCTATCTGGCACTGCTGGGGGGCATGTCATGTGTAGCTGGCACTGCTGGGAGGCATATCATGTGTAGGTGGCACTGCTGGGGGGCATATCATGTGTAGCTGGCACTACTGGGTGGCATATCATGTCTATCTGGCACTGCTGGGGGGGCATATCATGTCTATCTAGCACTGCTGGGAGGCTTATCATGTCTATCTGGCCCCTGCTAGGGGGCATATCATGTGTAGCTGGCACTGCTGGGGGGCATATCATGTGTAGCTGGCACTGCTAGGAGCATATCATGTGTAGCTGGCACTGCTGGGGAGAATGTCATGTCTATCTGGCACTGCTGGGTGGCATGTCATGTCTAGCAGGCACTGCTGGGGGGCATGTCATGTCTATCTGGCACTGCACTACTGTAAACATTATGTGTATCTGGCACTATACTGGAGACATTGTGGGAGATTCAATTGTTTGAAAAGTCAGTTGGGTGTTTGTTTTTTCCTATCTAATAGGAAAAAACAAACACTCAGCCGACTTTCAAACATTTGAATTCCCCCATTATGTGTAAGGAACACTACTGTGGCTGTTATGTGTATAGGCTACCAATTGTGTGCGTAGAGGGGGTGTGAAAATATATTTATTTATAGTTTGATAATATGAAATTGTGAGGCCATGCCCACTTTTCCAGGAGCACGCGCACGAAGGGGGGTTGGGGCGCTTTGAAAATTTCTCACTCGGGGGTGCTAGTAGGCCTGGAGCCGGCCCTGGTTCGGTAAGACAGATTCTGAACCTCAAATCGGTGAACCCATACTTATGAGTGTTCCTAGTGTCTCTGGATATCAAGGATGCGTACTTTCATATTCTGATCTGGCCGCCTCATCAGGCAGGCTTATGTACGGTTTGCGCTACAGGACGGTCACTACCAGTTCCAGGCCCTGCTATTTGGTCTCTCCACGGCACCAAGGGTGTTCACCAAAGTGATGGCAGAGATGATGTTTCTAATCCGCAAACAAGGAGTGAACATAATTCCGTACCTGGACGATCTTCTAATAAAGGCACCGTCCAGGGAACAGTTGTTTGAGAACATTGACGTCTCAACCAGACTCCTGGATCACGTGTGGATTCTGAACCTACCAAAACCTCACCTAGAACCAACACAGAGGCTTCCTTTCCTGGGAATGATACAGGACACAGAGTCTCAGAAAGTGTTCCTTCCCTTGGAAAAAGCAATGGTAATCCAGTCGATGGTTTGGGCTATCCTGAAGCCAACACGGATCTCGGTGCATCTCTGCAAACGCTTTCTGGGGAAAATGGTGGCCTCTTACGAGGCGATTCAGTGCGTAAGGTTTCATGCAAGGCCCTTCCAGCTGGATCTGTTGGACAAATGGTCCAGATCGCATCTTCACATGCACCAGAGGATTCGTCTGTCACCACAAGCCAGGATCTCACTCCTGTGGTGGCTACAAGCTTCTCACCTAGTCGAGGGTCGGAGGTTCGGGATTCAGAATTGGATTCTGCTAACCACAGATGCAAACCTCAGAGGTTGGGGCGCAGTCACCCAGGGGGTGCAGTTTCAGGGAAGATAGCCCAGTCAGGAGGTTGTTCTTCCATTAAACATCCTGGAACTCTGGGCTATCTACAATGCTCTCTGCTTTTCTTCTACTGAATCAGGCTATTCAGGTCCAGACGGACATTGTGACGTCAGTAATGTACATAAACTGACAGGGTGGAAC